>NW_020173691.1:2463130-2486593 GCF_003031525.2 Neophocaena asiaeorientalis asiaeorientalis
TGGGGGCAGAGGCGAGGGCTCCGGGGGCCTGGTAGCCGCGGATTCCGGGCTCCAGCAGGAGTGAAGACGGCCTGACTAAGCCGAATTAACTTGAGCTTAAGTGTGGCTGCACCGTCCTTTGAGGAAGCTCAGATGAAAAGCCAACTTTGTCTGAGGTTGTATAGCTGCACGGGCAAATTACAGTTGACAATAGAGCAACAGAAGTAGTCGTTTATACTGAAAGGTTAAACAGCTTTGGGTGGGGGGGGGCGCACTAGATTGGGAGATACCATAATAGCAGGGGTTTCAGATCAATTCTGATGGCTGTCTTTAATGTTTACACCCTCCCCTTCTAAATCAGAGGTTTATGCGTTGAAGGGAGAGATGGGTCTCATTACCCTTCGGTTGTCCTGTCTTCTGAGTCTCCATCCTTAAATCACCAATGCTCGGGAGCACAGATACACACCAAATGAGCATAAAAGCTCAAGGAGAGTGAATGTTGAGCTTTGCTTATTACATAACATAACTCGTCAAGGGCTTAACCTGTCCAGATGTGCTTTCTGCTTTTGGACTCTGGAAAAAATAAGGTACAAGGTACACCCCCCCAACACACACCTTTAATTTCAAATATTCATTCAAAGAAAGAAAGAGATGAAAATAATTAAATATCCACGGTCAGAACGAGAAGGAAACAGCTCACCTAGCTATCAGGATATGAGAGGTTTGCGGCAATGTAGGAATCTGAGTATATTCTGCCTGTCATTCTGCCAGCTGAAGATTTACAGACTGATGGGTCCAGTGCTCGCATTTAGCGGTCGGTGCGGGCCTTCTCTTCCTTGTGACGCTAGATACTAGTTTAGGACTCTAGAGAACAAACACACACACACAAACACACCTTGGATTATTCTAAGTAGGCCACAACTCCCTTTTCCTGGAGACCTTAGTTATTCCAGAAGTAAATATAGTTCCTGAGTTTTTTGAAGATAGTTAGACTTTGATAGGGGGAAGGAAAGGTGAATAACAATGTGGTAGGACCGCAAGGTCCATAGTCCCTTGCTTTATTGCTTTTCCTTTTCTCATTTCCCAGGTGAGGCAGACTTACAGGTGGCCATCTCTTTATGTGGCCATAGCCCTGCCCTTGACCTCTTGCCAACAGATCTGTCTTCAGAGCTGCAGACAGCTTTTTGGGTCTGATCCCATTTGCCCTTTTTCCTCACAGAGTTCCTCACATATTTCTTTTTCCCCATTAATAGGATATACCACTTCACATACATGTACCTTCTCTCTCCCTCTTCCTGTCTTACACACAAACACACACACACACACACACAAATATGTGTGCACACACCCATCACTGGGGATCTTAGAGACTAGGGAGAAGGGCAGGACAGGCGGTTTGGGGTTTGCTCCTGTTGCAAAAAGCTATATCTCTGTCTCTCCAAGTCTGCTCTCCACACCTAGCCAAGAAAGACCTCAGACCTCATAGAGCCCATTTCCACACGGCACATTGTAACAGACTCACACATATTTGCAGTGAAATCATGACCTCATAAGAATAAAATATGAGAGACCATCTTTAACATGGAAGAGATTTAGTACTTCATTCAACAGGTTTCTATTCGGTCGCTGGAACCAGTTCTCACTCCCTCTCCACGTATTAGTCACGTATTAGCACATTAGCTGGATGTGCTCCCTGAGTTATTGAATCTGAAGAGCTGGGGTTTTATTTCTAGTGAGTAAGTTGAACGTTAAGGTAGGAGAAGAAGGTGTAGGTGAAAATCATATATTCCAAACAACTCTGGGGTTGCCAGAGAGAGAAGAAAGGCACTCCCAAAACAATATTTATCTAAACAAACAAAGCCTTCCTTTCCTTTGAGACAAGTTCCCCAAGTTAGAGCACAGGTTCTAAGAACAGGAGAGGGATTCAGACCCAGACTAAGAGGCAGGAACGGGAAGGAATTCTCTGAAGGGAGAAGATCCTCAATCCAAGGTAGATCGAGCCAGAGGGTTGCCCCCATCTCAGTGATTCCAATCTGCCCACCTGCACCCCTCCAGAATTGGGACAGCTCTGGATTTAACAGCAGAATCCTGCCAGCCCCCTTTCAGCTCCCCTGGCCCCTGCATCTCCTCATTCCTAATAAGCCTGCCTAGTACCAAAAGTTGGTTCTCTGCTGACACCTGCTGGGCCATCTCTACATCGCTTTCTGGCAGCACCCATCGTGTGCCAGCGATGTTGCTGTGATGAAAGTTGACTCTTCCTTTTGCGAAAACGCAGGTTTCTAAAATTGGCTTGGACCAGCAGCTGTTTCCTTCCATATTGCCGACAATATGAAAAGATCTTGTATTATGTGTTTGAAATCACCAGACAGGGTGAGGGAAGCTGTCATCCTTCAGTACTACAACCTTACATTTCACAGATCTCAAGGCCAACTTCACATTTATTATCTTACTTATTCTGTAAAATAATCTATTGTAAAGATGAAGGGGAGGTATTATTGCCCGATGTGAGTTTAAGAAGTTGATCCTCAGAGAGGTTAAGTGGCTTGTCTGAGGTTACATAGTTAGGAAATGGTGTTGCAGGGGGCAGAGGCTACATTTTCTGACTCACCAGCTATGCCACTCAGTCAATTTCTTTAGGAGAAACAGTTTATTCAGAGGGAAAACTCTCTGCCCCCCAATCAGAATGTACATTTGTTACAGGCAAGGGGCTGGGGAGTAGAATTGTGTCTAACCCAGAGATTGTCATAGGAACACTGTTAAACAAGGACAGATTGGTGATCACATCACTAATTTGTGATTAGAGGTATCAGGGAAACCCTGGGTTCGCAATATTTCCCTTCCCTCTGCTCGAGGTAGCTGAAATTCTACTCCTGCAGAATTCCTTCTTTGGAGATGAGACATCATACTATGAATTCATGTATCTGATCCTTTTCATTGTGCATATACCTGAGGGCAAGGAGGGGTTTTTTTTGTTTTGTTTTGTTTGTTTGTTTTTTTGCGGTATGCAGGCCTCTCACTGTTGTGGCCTCTCCCGTTGTTTTGACCAGGAGAAGACAGAAGGAGATTCTGAGCATGAAGCAGCCAAGGGCACACGCCTTTGTGGGGCAGAGAGAGCAGTGTGAGAGCACTGGGCATGGTCTCCTTGCAGGGAGCTTAAGAGGAAGATTGCAGGATGGCATTTTAGCGTTTTTCTAGGGTCTGTCCTCTGTCCACAAGTTCTCTAAATAATGAGAGGGGAGCAAAGATGGGTACTCCAAACCCTGGCACTGTGGCATTTATTTTCCCCCATCAGCACCAAATAGTTTTATAAGATTTCAATGCTCAACTGAAGTACACACAAAAAAATAGCCTTTCACTTTTGAAGCTCATAGTTATACAGTAGTATAACTGTATTATAGTTATTTCGTGTAGGCACAGTGGTTCTTTTGTCTGAGCCTTAGGTATTAAAAAATGACCATAGGGGCTTCCCTGGTGGCGCAGTGGTTAAGAATCCGCCTGCCAATGCAGGGGACATGAGTTCGAGCCCTGGCCAGGGAAGATCCCACGTGCCACGGAGCAACTAAGCCCGTACGCCACAACTACTGAGCCCGCGTGCCTTAGAGCCCGTGAGCCACAACTGCTGAAGCCCACGCGCCTAAAGCCTGTGCTTCGCAACAAGAGAAGCCACTGCAATGAGAAGCCTGCGCACCACACCGAAGAGTAGCTCCCGCTTGCTGCAACTAGAGAAAGCCGCGAACAGCAACAAAGAAACCAAGCAGCCAAAAACAAATAAATAAAATAAATAAATTTCTTTTTTTAAAAAAAAGACCATAATACTCATCTTCATGGGTCTCAAAAGAGAATCAGAATCGTGAAGAAGTAGAAAGGCAAGCCTGAGGTCACCAAGACCTCAGTGGGACAGGGATCTTTCTTCTAACCAGTGCCCACCCAGCTCAGTCCGGTTACAGAAACTTTATTCCCGAGAGAGAGATGGGGATAGCCTAAAGTAAAGCAGGAGTGATGGGTGTAGATGGGAGGTAGAGGGAAAGAATTCAAGATGCTTAGGAGGTAGAATGGACAGGATATTCAGTGACTTCATTTAAACAGTCCCTGTTAAGAGCACATACTGTATTAGAACATGGATATAACCACATTCAATCACAAATTTGTAGATGGAGTGCTTGATGGTAATTTAGCACTCAGCTTTATGGTTTGTTTTCTCTTGTGCTGTTGCTTCCTTCTTTGGGAGATGCTAACAAAATGTTCATGATTCTTCCAAGTGATCGGTTGTGTTTGAGTTTTGAACTCAGGGCTCACTTTTGTGTTTGTTTGTAATTAGGTTCACATAAATAAGCTGGTAGGTTCAAAATAGAAATATTTACAAAAACTCAATTTGGGATGATTTGGGATGGCCATGAGCCTGTTGAAGAAGGCAAGATTTGAAACATAATAGTACTTCAATACCCTCACTTTGTAGAAAATAAAACACAATTAGGGTACGTTTAATCTTCAGGGGGTTTATCTTATTTGTCATTTAGTGGTTAGCCTTAACAGTGCTTTACCAGTAGAGTGAGAAATCCCACCACTCAGAACGTATGAGGCCTCCTGGTGATGGAGAAGAAAACCATCATCGCAGAACCAACTGCCATTTTAGAGCGTTAGTTCTTCCCTTCAGTCCCTTAATGGTCCTCACTGGGTTGTTTGTTCATTGTGTTTTTCAGAATCCACAAAGGAAAGAAGTTTTATTTCAAGAATACCAACATTTCAGATGCTCACTCCTATCACTGAATGGGAAACCATGTGAGCAGAAAATGAACACAAAGATGAAGCTGGCCCACACAGGTGACTCTTCCTTCCCCACATGGAAGAAGGTGAATGGTTGACAATTCTCTACCTAATTCAGGCCCGACCTCTCAGAAGAAGTTGATTTGGCATTGAGTTCATGTGAATGATTCCCTGACTTCTCCATGTATATGGAACACCTACTCAAACTCTCTACTTGTTTGACTCATTTATACCTCACGCTGAACATGTCCCAAACTGAGCTCATCATTTACTTCCACAAACTGTTTCTCCGCTGGGGTTCTTGGTAAAGGCACCACTGCCTTGCTGTTTTGTTTTGTTTTGTTTTGTTTTGTTTTTTAAGCCCAAATCTGATCATCATCCTGGACTTTTTCTTTCACTATCCACATCTAATCAGTCTTCCAACTCTCAAGGATATCAAAAATCCTTCCACTTTTGTCTGTACCCTGGGCCCCACCTCAGTCCAGACCACCATCCATCCTCCCCTGAAATATTGTGGCGCCTCCTAATGGGCCCCCCTGCAACCATGCTTGTCCCCCTCCAATCTGTTCTCTATTCTGGAAACCAAGAGACCTACTAACAAGTCATTTTAATCATATCTCTCCTCTATCCAAAGTCCAACACTGGCTTCCCACAACCCTTAGCATACAGTCTCTAATCTAGCACATCACCTACAATGCTGTGCATGATTACGGCCCTGGGCACTGGTCCAGCCCCATGTGGCTCCACTGTCTTCACTCTCTGGATGGAGCTGAGTCAGCTTTCTCTAGATTCTGTGAGCACACCGTGCCTTGTCTGCTATGAGGCCTTTGCAGGACCTTTTCCTGGCTAGCCCTCTGTGCAGCCAACTCATTTCTCTTTCAGCTGTCAGTTTAAAGGACATTTCTTCAAGGAAGCCTCCCCTGATTTCCCAGCCAAGTCAGGTCTGCCCCTCTTTGCTCCAGCCTGTAGTTCTAGGTACCTCTTGGAAGTGGTCCTCATCACATTTGTAACCATTTGTTTCCTCTCTGTCCTCTGTCTCTCCTATGAGGACAGGGCCTATGTTTCTATATCTGGCAAAATGCCCGATACATATTAGGTGTTCAGGAACCATTTGGGGACAAATTCATGGTTGAAATAATGAGTTGGCTCCTTGATTTCATATCTAGGCTGATTCATCTTAGACTCTCCCACCTACTTCTACCCACATATTCTCTTACCTATCTTCCCTTCCTAAATCAATAGACAGAGAAGTGGGGAACAATGCTCTCTTCACTCCTTTTACTTGTAACTTGACAATTTCCTTTGTTCTTACCACTGAATGGGGCTGTTGATGTAGTGGGAGAACCTGTTTCCTTACACATGGGTCTTCCTCTTGACCAAGACATCTGGCTTTATATAGCAGTATCAATAGGTAGCAGAAATGTGGAAGACAACAGGTTGAGTCTCCTTCTCTCTTTGCAGTCAGTATCATGGAAAATTGAAGGTTATGAAAAGTTTTCAGTAGTACAGGAAAGTGCTATACATGTTAAAATATTTTCATTAGCAGTATAAGCTGAACTATATTTATACATGTATATGCATAGAGAAAAGATTAGGAAGATATCAGAGTGGACATCTCTTATCTTTTCTATCAACCTAGCACGCTTCCTTTTGGAAACTACCCACCTTTTTCCTGAGAGCTTGGGTTGTAAATCATGGGACCCTGCACAGGACAAGTATGTCACAGCAGACAGGTGACAAGCTTATGAGAGTAGGACTGGAGTGGGACCAATCAGATTCCTTCTTCAAGATGGATAGAGCCAGTGAAAAAGAGGATCTCTCCCTTTCCCTGGATTTACCAGTTCTGAGGAAAATATATGTCTGGATCGTGCCATCAAGAGGAGAAAACCTATCCAAGAAACAAGCCAAGAACTGAGAGAGAGAGGGAGGCTTGATGTCAACATCTGACATTCTGTATGCTACTGGGTGAGGCTGATAGCCTCCCTTTGCAAACTTCACTATTGTGCTATTTATTTCCCGGGCTTTGTTGCTCCTGTTGAAAATCGTGGGCTTTCATTTAATTTTTCCTTCATTGCTCATTGCTTTTGATTTGCATAACATTCCATAATGTGCATGTATGGTAATATATCATCCCTGTATTGATGGGCATTTACTAGGTTTCCAGTTTTTTTTCCACTATGATCAATACCAGTTCTGCAAAAAAGCACTATTGTATGTTGGTCCTTATATACTGGTTACTCTGCTTCTTTTAAAAAAATGATTCCCAAAAGTAAGGCTGCTGTGTTAAAGGGGACATAAATATATAATTATATTTTAATTAATTATTAATAATTAATTAAAACTATTATATATTTTAATCTGCATATATATCTGTATATATATATTAAGTAGATGTTGTCAGATGGCTTTCTAAAATAGCTGTACCAATTCACATTTTCACCATTAGTTACAACATTACCCTTCTTCCCCATAGCCCTGACAGCAATAGATGTTACCGGTCCTTTTAATTTCTGCCAATCTAATGGATATAAATTGATATCTCATTATTATTTCAATTCACATTTCCCCGATTTCTCATGAGGGTGCCCAATTTTCCCACAGTAGATGTTCACAGACTTCAATTTCTGCAGCTCTAATTGGTAAAAACACAATAACTCTTCAAGCACCCCCTGTTTTTGACATCCCATTGTCAAGAGGAATCCCAACTCCATGAGCCCTCCACACTAACCTTAACCCACTTTCTCTCTCCAGCACTCAATGTACACACTTCCTTGTCTCCCACTTTGGTATCAGGCTGCCCATGATCAGAATTCAGTGAGGGCAAAAGACAGTGTCCAATTCACAAGTGAAATGAAATCCCTCAGTTTATATTCAGGTGTCTGTGCATTACTAAAAAGGAATCACCCTGAATACTGAAAATATTTGACCAACTAGGTATGGTTTGGAAACAGGCCTAGGAAGGCATTCATCCAAACCATCTGGCCCTTTACTCGCGCCCTCAATCTTAACACCCAGGTCACCTTTTTCCACTGCAACTTGAAAGTGGAGTCTATTTTGGTTGCCAGCAAAGCCCCAACTCCAGCTCGATGACCCTCTGGCTCTGAGAACGCCTCTCAGCTTCGAATGTTTCCTCCTCTCTCTAGCATCTCCCTCTCCTCTCTCCACCCCGCCCTTCTCTCCCCAGCAGCCACATGTGTTGGAGAATTCCACAGGAAAGGTGCAATCTGAGGTGCTCAAGGAGCAGAAGCCCAAGAAGCCTGGGAATGTATTTTAAGAGGCTTCCTTGCAGGAGCCCAGAAGCAAGCATCCCAGGTGGCAGTGAGCCTCAGACCTCGATGCAGGCACAGCATGGACCGTTACCCCAATCTGTGGGGAGGTAAAAAAGGTTTCAGCTACCCTCTCCCTTCCTTTGCCCTTCTCTCTCCTCCTCCATAACCTGTATAGTTTAATTATCAAAGTCATGGAGAATCTTCTGAAATTTCTCTTAAAATGTTCCAAACCTATTGCCAACCTCCCTGGGTCAGGGTCTGCTTGCTTCATGCCTAGGTATACACAAATAGTGAGTGCTAGGGCCCAGCACTGCGCTAAGCCCTTATAGACATTATCTCACTTGATTCTGAAAATAAGCCCAGTAAGGAGCTGTCATTAGTATTTCCATTCTACTTGGGAAAACAGAGTTTTAAATGGCTTAGTAACTTGCCTAAGGTCACAGTTAGTAAGTGGTGCACACTGGATTTGAACTTGTTTTTTTTTTCGCCACTAGGGCCCATTCTCATCTCTTCTTTGGCCTTTCTTTCTTCTTGTTCTTTCTATAGATAATGAGCCATAAATTTCTCTCACAGGCACCATTGCCTCTTGAACAGTAGCTCCCTGCTCAAGAATCCTTTCCAGCCTTTTGTCTCTGAAATCCTTCATCTCCATTGACTCAGCCAGATTCCCTTCACCGAATCAACTCTGTTCTCCTCTGCTCCACTCTCTCCAACCCGATCTGGCCCTCTGATTTCATCTCCTTTCATTCTCCCTCATTAAATGTGGTTCAGCCTCACAGCCCTTTCTGTCCCTACAACATGCTAAGCTCAGTGACTTTGCATTTGCTATTCCATCTGCTTAGGACACTCTTCCCTGAGCTTTGCATGACTTGTCTATTTTGTGTTATTCAGAGCTCAACTCAACTGTTATCTTGTAAAAGAGGTCATCCCTGAAGCCCACTTGTTACTATCACACTGTCTTATCTTCTCTTCTTTGGAGCATTCATAAACAACTGGAACTGTTATTTGTTTTTCACACATGTTTATTGTCTATCTATCCCCACTCACCTGTAAACTCCATAAGAACAAGTCTTTATCTGCAGGGTCACCACTGCTTCTTCTATAAATGCACCAGGCGTGTAGTAAGTGTTCAATAACTGTTTGTTGGTTGACTGATAACCAGAATACATCTTAGTGTCTCGATCATTCTAGCATCCCCACTGAAATAGTTTCCTCCTCCCAAATCTACATCCACTATTTCTTTCACAATTCGAACAAAGCTCACTTATGATATGAAGATCATCTTGATTAGTCCCTCCCAGTGATACCTATTCAATGTCTCTTTTCTAAAAATCTACAGGAGGGCTTCCCTGGTGTCGCAGTGGTTGAGAGCCCGCCTGCCGATGCAGGGGACACGGGTTCGTGCCCCGGTCCGGGAGGATCCCACATGCCGCGGAGCGGCTAGGCCCGTGAGCCATGGCCGCTGAGCCTGTGCGTCCGGAGCCTGTGCTCCACAACGGGAGAGGCCACAACAGTGAGAGGCCCGCGTATCGCAAAAAAAGAAAAAAAAAATCTACAGGAGCTCTGATTCCATGCTCACTGCTTTCTCATGTGTCACTTTTCAGATGTCATTTCATATGTGCCTTTGTTTGTCTTATACATCCTATTTCTTAGGGGTGCTCTTTCTCCAAATATTCCAAGAAGATGAGACATATTAGGTAGTTTAAAAGGAAAATAGAGGTTTGTAGTTATCAAGAGTTTATCCATAGCTTTGAATTCTCAAACCTGTGATGTGTTAGTTTTCTATACTACATGACAAATTCCCACCAATTTATTGTTTTAAAACAAAACACCTCTTATTAGGCTAACCTGGTTCTCAAAACCACTATTTTAATTTGATCTTTCATGGAATTGACATTTTCACATGATTTTCAGTTTTCTTTATCTAAACTGTCTTTTCTTAATCTTCATTCATTTCTTTCTGATGAAACTTTAATGTTTTTCTAATTGGCAGTTGTGAACTTTTATATATTGAAGATGCGTTATGACTTTTTGTCATAGTTCCTTTATCCCAGTTTTGTGGCTTGCCTTGATTTGCTTTATCCCTGTGCCTTAACCTCCATGAGAACTTGGGGCCTTGCTGTACAGGCCTAGATGTCAAAGTGTGTGTGTCCTCCTTATAGCCATTGCTATGCTCCCTACACTTAGGGGACAACCCCCTCACTCCTTGTCAGACTTGTCCAGTGACGCCAGATTTCTTGTGCTGCCACCTATAATCTGAGGTTATGGCTTCTGCATATAGCAATAGCCTGTTGTGTCTACTTGCAGACCTAGCTTCCCTGGCAGCTGAGACTTGACTCTGCTTAGTTTTAGTTTCAGCTATTCTCAGTTAACCCCCTCAAGGCTGAGCTGAACATGTCAAAAATGTTAAAAGAGGGGAGGGGATAGTGACCCTTAATCTATCCCCAGCCAAAAATCTATGGCCAATCCTTTGATGAACAGGGTTTGGTGGACACAACTCATTACAGGTTGCTTTGAAATACATGTTTAGTTCAATTGTTTAGCAAATTTGATTGTAATGTTATTCTTGTGTTTATTGAATTATTTTAAGTAATTCTTTTTAATGCTCTCAATATGTGCTTCACTATGAGGGCTGTTTGCTTCTTTGAAGTAGGAATGTCTCAACACTTTGTTAATGTAGACATTATCTAATAACCACAGAAAAATGTAGGTGTTTATAGAACTATCATAGGAAACAATGTAACTTCACTTCTATGAACAGATACTGTAAAGGGGGAAATACGTCTCAGACATATTGACATGTGGAGTTTGACATAGCAAACTCTACACTTAACAATTGTACATAACCCCAATGGAAGATGGGAAGAAACCAACATGGGTATATGGGGAGGAGGGATGCTCTTCAATAGGCTTCAGTTTTTAAAACATCATGTACCAAAGCTTGAAGTTACCAACATCAAGACCAAAAGAGTGGTAGGAACCTCTACGTGTATTTGCCGAATGGCTAGAGCCCGTGGTGAAGTTAGACTTCTAACTTACATGATCGTTTAAAAAAAAAAAAAGACTTCTAAATCTATGTCTGAAAAGGATGAGAAAGCACCTGGCTTCAGTGAAAATCATGTGATATCAGCTGATAACAAAGAGAAATCAGAATTATTCAACTCATTTTATTTGTCTTCTACAGGGAGAATGGCTTTCAAATTGCAAGTAATTTTTAATAGTCAATGTAAAGTTGGTGTTCCAATATAGTATACAGTATACTCTTCTATTATCTCTTCTTCCTTGGAGGGACTGAAAAAGAGCAGTTACCTTAAATTAGTTCAGTTCTTGAGCTCAGAGTCACAATATCCCAAAGTGCTAAAAAGCATTCAAATATGATATTAGATTAATTGTTAACTATATCTTTGGGAATTTGTGAGGAGTGGGAGAGGTACCAAAACCTAGAGGCAAAAACTAGGCCAAATTTTAAAGGATTTTTAAACTTTAAACTGGTAAAGATGATGATGTTCTCTAGTTCTGGGTTGGAATATCCAGTTGATAATTTGTCTGATTTTTAAAAACGTATAGGATTCCACTGAAGCAATATGGATTTTTTAAAAGAACAAATCATGTCAAACTAATAGCTTTTTTTCCCTTAAAAGTTACTAAGTTGATAGAATAATTCATTCATTTCATTCACAAATATTTATTAAGCCAGGTTTTACATACCAGGAACTCTTCTATGCAACCTAGCAGAAGAAAACGGATGAGTCCTTGCTTTAAAGAAGTTTGCATTTTAGTGGTGAGGCAGGCAAAAAGTGAATAGATATGTCATATGTTAATGGTGATAAATGCTGTGGAGAAAAATAAAGCTGGATAAGGGGTTAAACGTAAGAGGAATAATACTGGAAAACTGCATTTTGATATAAGCAAAACATTCAACAGTGGCTGCATAATATATTTTAGGACAAGAAGGTGAAATGTGGATTAATGATGTGATGCTAGCCGATTGAATTTTTCAACCAAGCCTGACACACAGTTGTTGACAGAAAGACAGGGTGGTTGAAGAATACGCTTCAGACTGTTTCTGGTCCAGTCCTGATCAACGCTGGCATCTATGATTTGGATGGAGATGTAGAAAGCACCTTAGGATGCAGTGCAGCAAAGCTAGGAAGAACAACTGGACAAAACCAATAGAAAACCAAAAAAGGGCAAAATAATCGTAAAAGACCTCTGAAAATTCACTCTTTTATAAAAACAATAAGAATACTGGCAAAAATGGTCAAAATAAAAATTTTCAGAACTCTAGAAATTAACCAAAACCTTGCCACACTTTGAGAAATATTTACAGTATTTGAGAAAAATGGCTGAATCGTTTTAATAACAGTGTGCTTTGTGGCACTTTGGCTTGCCCCATTTTGACCCCCCTCTCCCCAGTTATGCAGTAGCCGTGAAAACCAATAATTTCACAATCATAGTACAATGAAAGCCAGCAGCCTAGCAGCCATTAGACTAAGTTGAATAATTTTGGATTTCCCCCAAAATCCCATCCCCAGAGAAATGTCACTATTTGACCTCTCTGGCAGTTCACTGGAAACCTCCACTCACAGGGCTGACCTTTTTTTCTAATATTTGCTCTTTTTAAAAAAATTATATAAGTTTTAGGTATAAAGCATCATAGATCTTCATCTGTGTATACTACAGAGTGATCACCACTCAAAGTCTAGTTAACATCTATCACCATACGGTTGACCCCTTTCACCCATTTTGCCCACCCCGCCAACCCCCTTCCCCTCTGGTAACCACTAATCTGTTCTCTGTATCTATGAGTTTGTTTTTGTTTTATTTCATTTGTTCATTGGTTTTGTGGGGTTTATTTTTAGATTCCACATATAAGTGAAATCATATGGTATTCGTCTTTCTCCATCTGACTTACTTCACATAGCATAATAACCTCAAGGTCTATCTATGTAGTCATAAATGGCAGGATTTCATTCTTTTTTATGGCTGAATAGAATTCTATTGTGTATATATATAATATGTATATATTTTGTATAGATAGATAGATCACATCTTCTTTATCCATTCGTCTGTTGATGGATATTTATGTTGTTTCCATATCTTAGTTATTGTAAATAATGTTGCAATGAACATAGGAGTGCAGATATCTTTCTGAATTAGTGTTTTTGTATTCTTCAGATAAATATCCAAAAGTGGAATACCTGGGTCATATGGTAATACAATTCTTAATTTTTTGAGGAATCTTCATACTGTTTTTCAATGTGGTTGCACTAATTTACAGTCCCATCAATAGTGTACGAGGGTGCCCTTTTCTCCACATCCTTGCCAACATTTGTTATTTGTGGACTTTTTGATGATAGCCATTCTGACAGGTGTGAAGTAATACCTCACTGGGTTTTTATTTGCATTTCTCTAATAATTAGTGATGTTGAAAATATTTTCATGAGCCTGTTGGCCATTTGTATGGGGTTTTTTTGAAAAATGTCTACTGAGATCCTCTGCCCATTGTTTAAATTGGGTTGTTTGTTTTGTTCCTGAGTTGTATGAGTTCTTTAGATACTTTAGATATTAATGCCTTACCAGATATATGATTTGCAAATATCTTCTCACATTCAAACCTTTTCAATTTGAAGATGGTTTCCTTTGCTGTGCAGAATTTGCTACTGAAGCTATCTAGGCCTGGGCTTTTGTTTGTTGGCAGCTTTTTGATATATTCCAATCTCATTATTAGTAATTAGTCTATCCAGATTTTCTATTTCTTAATGATTCAGTCTTTGAAGATTATATGTTTCCAGAAATTTATCCATTTCTTCTAGGTTGTCCAATTTGTTGGCATACAATTGTTTGTACTAGTCTCTTATGATCCGTTGTATTTCTGTGGATTCAGTTGTAATTTCCCCTCTTTCATTTCTGATATTATTTATTTGAGCCCTCTCTGTTTTTTCTTGTTAATATAGCTAATGGCTTGTCAATTTTGTTTATTTCTTCAAAGAACCAACTCTTAGTTTCATTGATCTTTTCTATTTTTTTAACCTCTTTGTCATGATTTTTTTACTCTGATCTTTATTATTTCCTTCCTTCTACTAATTTTGGGCTTCGAGTGTTTTTTCTAGTTCCCCTAGGTGTAAAGTTACATTGTTTATTGGGGAGTTTTCTTCTTTCTTGAGGTATGCCTGTTTGCTATGAACTTTCCTCTCAGAACAACTTTTGTTTCATTCCATACATTTTGGTATATCATAATTCTGTTTTCATTTGCCTCTGATTTCTCCTTTGGTTTCTTTGATGATCCATTGCTTATTCAGTAGCATGTTGTTTAATCTCCATGTTTTTGTGAGCTTTCCCTGTTTTTCCTTGTGATTGATTTCTAGTCATACCATTGTGGTTGGAGAAGATGTTTGATGTGATTTCAATCTTGAATTTATTGAGACTTGTTTTGTGACCTAACATGTGATCTATCCTGGAGAATGTTCCATATGCACTTGAAAAGAATGTGTATTCTGCCATTTTTTTGGATGGAATATTCTACATATATCTGTTAAGTCCATTTGGTTAATGTGACTGATCCACCATCTTTATTATACATTTACCTTATCAAGTGAAATGTTAATTTTTTATGTTTTCTTATGATTAATTAGTGCTACTACTCTTCAGCTTAAGGAAGTCCCTTTAATATTTCTTGTAGGGTCAGTTTGGTGTTGGTAAACTCCTTTAGCTTTTGCTTATCTGGGAAACTCAGTTTCTCCTTGAATTCTGAATAATAATCTTGCTGGGTAGAGAACTATTGGTTAGAAGTTTTTTCTTTCCAGCACTTTGAATATGTCATGCCTCTCCCTTCTGGCCTGTAAGTTTTCTGCTGAAAAATCTGCTGTCACTGTATGGGGTCTCCCTTGTATGTAATCGCTTGTTTTTCTCTTACTGCTTTTAGGTTTCTCTCTTCATCCTTAACTTTTACCATTCCAATTATAATGTGTCTTGGTGTGTGTCTCTTTGGGTTCATCTTATTCAGAAGGCCAGAAGCCAGTAGGATGGCATATTTATCATGTAGAAAGAAAAAGATTACCAACTAACAACTCTATGTCAAGCAAACATATCCTTTAAAATTAAGTAGAAATTAAGATATTTCTATATAAATAAAATGTGAGAGAATAATTGCTAGCAGCCATGCCCTACAAAAAGTACAAATGGAGGTCCTTCAGACTAAAATAAAAGACATTTTTTCATGTATATTGAAAATATACATCGAAAAAATAAAGAGCACTGGTAAAGGCAACTACATAAATAAATATAAAAGAGAGTATAGGTGTAATTTTGGTTTGTAACTTTTTACTCCTATCTTATTTAAAAGATAACTGTGTAAAGCAATAATTAGAAAGCTATGTTGCAGGGCTTACAATGTCTAAGATGTAATTTATACGACAATGATTCCACCAAGGGGAGCTATTTAAGATCAAAGTTTTGGTATACCATTGAAAATTAAGTTGGTATTAATCCAAACTAGGTTGCTAGGTTGTTATAAATTAAGATGCTAATTGTAATCCCCAAGGCAACCACTAAGAAAATAACACCTATAAATATATGAAAATAACATATATGGACAAGAGAACTAAAATGGGTACTAGAAAATGTCTAACAAAAAATAAGGCAGTCATGGAGGAATAGATGAAGAGAAACAACTCGACTCATTTATAAAACAAAAAAATGGGAGATGTAAATCTTGTCATTAATTATATTAAATGGAAATAGATTAAACTCTCCAATAAAGAGGCAGAAATTGGAATAATAGATTTTTTAAAACATGATTTAATTATGCTGTCTACAAAAGACACACTTGAGATCCAAAGACACAAGCACATTGAAAGTTAAAAATTTGAAAAAGATATATATCATGTAAACAGCACCAAAAAAGATAGGGAATGCCTATACTAGTATCAGACAAAACAGGTGTTAAGGCAAAAATTATTACTAGAGCTAAAGAAAGACATTTTGTAATGATAAAGTGTCAATCTATCAAGAAGATATAATTATAATCACATATGCACTTAACAATAGAGCCCTAAAATACATGTAGCAAAAACTGGCAGAATTGAGGGAAGAAATAAATAATTCAACAGTAATAGATGGAGGCTTCAATACCCCACTTTCAGCAATGGATAAAACAAGACAGAAGATCATTGAGAAAATTGAAGACTTGAATAACAATATAAATCAACCAGACCTAACAGACATCTATAAAACACTCAAGCCAACAACAGAAGAATATACATTCTTCTTAAGTATACATGGAACATTCTCCAGGATAGACATGTTAGGCCATAAAACAAGTCTCAATACATTTAAAAGTGCATAGGTCATAAAAAGTATGTTCTCTAACCACATGAAACTAGAAATCAATAACAGAAAGAAATTTGGGACATTCACTAACATGTGATAATTAAACAACACACTCCTAAATAACCAATGGATTAAAACAAAGAAATCACAAGGGAAAATAGAGCATATTTTGAGATGAATGAAAATGAAAGCCCAACATACCAAAATTTATGAGATATAGAAAAAGTGGTGCTTAGAGGGAAGTGTATAGCTATAAATACCTATTTTTTTAAAAAAAGAAAGATGTCAAATCATTAAACTTTCATAATAAGGAAAAAGAAGAGCAACTAAATCCAAAGCTAGCAGAAGGAAGGAAATAAAGAAGATGAGAGCAGAAATAAATGAAATAAAGACTAGGAAAATAATAAAGAAAATCAATGAACCAAAAGCTGGCTATTTGAAAAGATCAATAAAATTTACCAAACCTTTAGCTAGACTGACCAAGAAAAAAAGAGAAGAGTTTCAAATTTCTAAAATCAGGAATAAAAGAGGTGACATTATTACTTACGTTATAGAATTTAAAATTATAAGGGGATATTATGAACAATTATATGTCAACAAATTAGGTACAACAGATGAAATGGCTAGAGTCCTAGAAAGACACAACTACCAAAACTGATTCAAGAAAAAATAGAAATTTGAATAGATGTATAGTGAGTCAAGGGATTGAACTGGTAATAATAAAACTTCCCACAAAAGAAAGAAAACTTGTCACCAAAAAAGCTTGTCACAAAGGCTCAAATGGGTTAATTGATTAATTCTATCAATCCTTTAAAGATGAATTAACACCAGCCCTTCACAAACTCTTCCAAAAAATAAAAAAGGAGGTAACACTTCTCAATTTGTTCTGAGGTCAATATTACCTTGATATCAAAATTAGACAAAGAAATCACAAGAAAAGTACACAACAATATCCCTCATGAATATAGATGCAAAAATTCTCAACACAATACTAGCAGACATAATCCAGCAACATATAAATAGAATCATACACTATGGCCAAGTGGAATCCAGGAATGCAAAGTTGGTACAACATATGAAAATCAAACAACATAATATACTCTATTAGTAGAACAAAAGGGAAAAAGCATATGATCATCTCAATAGACAAAACAGCCTTGAAAAAGAAAGATAAAGTTGGAGGGCTCACACGTCAAGATTGACTTTAAATCTTACTGTTCATACAAAGCTACAGTAATCAAGACATTGTGGTACTGGCACAAAGGCAGACATGTCGACCAATGGAATAGAAATGGGAGTACAGAAATAAACCCTTACACTGGTCAAAAGATTTTGACAACAGTACCAAATCAATTCAACAGAGAAAGAATAGTCTTCAACAAAGGGTGTGGAACAACTGGATATTTATTTGGAAAGAATGAAGCTGTTGCCCTACATCACACTATATATAAAAATTAACTCAAAATAGATCATTGATCTGAATGTAAGAGATAAAATTCTTAGAAGAAAACATAGGACTAAATCTTGGTGATCTTGTATTAGGCAATGGTTTCTTATATGACACCAAAACACATTCAACAAAAGAAAAAATAGACAAAGTGGACTTCATCAAAATTAAAAATTTTGTGCTTCAAAGGACACCATCAATAAAGTAGAAAACAATCCATGTAACAGGAGAAAATATTTGCAAATCCTGTGTCAGATGAGGGACTTTTATAAAGAATATATAAAGAACTCTTACAATCAACAATAAAAAGACAAACCAATTAGAAATGGACAAAGGATTTGAAGAGATGCTTCTCCTAAGAAGATAAGCATATATCCAATAAGCAGATGAAAAGGTGTTTAACATCATTAGTCATTCCAGAAATGCAAATCACAACCACAGATGTCACTTCACATCTACTAGAATGGTTAAAATTTTTTAAAAGACAGAAAATAACAAGGGTTGTTGATGTGGAGAAATTGCAACCCTCATACACTGCTGACAGGTTATAAAATGGGGAGGCCACTTTGAAAAACAATTTGGCAGACATCAAAATGTTAAACAGTTATCATATGACCTAGCAATTCCACTCCTTAGGTATTTACTCAAGAAAACTGAAAACATATGTCCACACAAAAAGTTTACATAAGTGTTCATAGCAGCATTATTCATAATAACTAAAAAACAGAAGCAGCCCAAATGTTCTTCAGTTGATGAATGAATGGATAAACAAAATGTGGTATATCCATACAATGGAGTATTATTCAGCCATAAAAATGAACTAAATTACTGATACATGCTACACCATGGATGAACCTTTAAATGATTGTGTTAAGTGAAAGAAGCCAGATGAAAAGGCCACATGTTATGACTCAGTATATATGAAAGGTCTAGAATAAGCATATCTGTAGAGACAGAATGTAAATGAGTGGCTTTCCAGGGGCTGAGGGAAGAAACCTGATTGTGGTAATGACTGCACCATTTTGTGAATATACTAAAAACCACTGAATTGTACACTTTAAAGAACTGAATTTTACAGTATGTAAATTAAATACCAATAAAAATATGATTTAAAATAAAATGCCAAGGCTTACCTTTCAGTTTAAAAACCACCTGCACAAGTACAGATTAGGGCAATTTGCTTTAGCAGGAGCTTATATGAGGAAATTCTGTGAACCAACTGCTTGACACCCTGAAAGCAAGCTGTTTCCCCTCATTTTGTTGCATTTTCACATACTGTATTTTCTCTCTGGAGCATTCTTGAGCCTCACCCTGCACTGCATGTTCTTGGCTAGCTCCTGCTTATCCTCCAGAGCTCATTCCACACCACAGCTCTTCCCAAAAGCCTTCCCTGACCTCATTTCCATTCGTTATTTGATCCATGCTGGGAACTTTCCTCCAGAGTCCCAAAGCCATTTCTGTTTACCTTGGTCACAGCCCCTGTCACCCCATGTTAAAATTGCCCCTGTACACACACACACCTAGCTCAGAGTCCCTTCCAGGCAGTGATTGTCTTGTTCATTCTGCGTCCTCCATTCCTAGCACATGGACTGACAGCAGATGCTCAGTAAATGGTTTTCAATGACTTATTGAGCCAACAGTGCTACTGAAATGATAAATAAAGGAGTTAACAACACAAAGAAAACTGATTGTATTTAAAACATTAAGTTAAGAAATAATTCTCTGAACTGTACGTTGACCAATAGATTCCTACAAAAAGAGAAAGGCAATGGCAAGTAACAGAGGGCTCAGGGAATAACACAGATGATAAAGCACTGGGATTCCATTTCACACAAGGAAAAGATAAATAATTGGGCATGTTGAGCCCAATAAGAGAAGCAAAAACCATGCACAGGCATGATGGCCACCTTATTTGGCCATATATTTGAAAGAGCATCTGTATAAAAGAGAGTAGATTGATTCTAGGTTTTGAGACTGGGGAAGTTGGGACAGGAAGTGGAGGTGATCATTAACAGTGCAATGAAAGAAGTGTAATCTCAAAGCAAATTTCAGTCCAGTAAATCACAAACTTTTTTTAAAAAATCAAACTGATCTTCTTTGTGACTTCCCTGTCACACACACACATAAAATTAATGTAATAACAATAGCTAAATCATACTTATTCAGTGCCAGGCACTGCATCAAATCCTTTACGTGTGTTATATCATTTAATTCTAGCAATGTTTTATGCAAAACACACCAGAAGTTGTTCTTACTGCTTCTTTCTTTAAACAGATATTCAATAAGGTCCATTTTAATGTATTCTGTAGAAGAAATCCCCCCAAAAGACAATGGTTTCTTTTTAAAGTGGTTGAATATGTATGCACATTAATATTTTTCTATTTTATTATTTTTTCTTCTTTTATATTTATTGGCTTTGTTTGTTATTGCTATTATTCCTGAGTTGAATGGTTTTGGGGGGTTTTTTTGGCCTCACCACCAACTTGCAGGACCTCAGTCCCCCAACCAGGAATTGAACCCAGGCCCTTGGCAGTGAAAGTTCAGAGTCCTAAAATGCTTAGGTTATTTTTTAATCTTTCATTTTCTAAAAAATAAATGCATTTTAAAACTACAAAATTTCCTCTGAGTATTGGCCATATATCATTTGTTTTAATAACTGACCTTCTTATAATTTATTTATAAATAATTTCGATTTACTTTCAAACCCAAGAACTCAGAAAGACATGTAAGACATTTTTCAAATGGGGAGATTTATATGTGTGTATGTGACAATCATTTCTGATAATATTTATTTTTATTGCATTGCATTGCACACAGAGAATGCAACCTGTATGATTTCATTCATTTTGGAATGTTTTGATATTCTCTCTGTGGCTCAACATATGTTCTAATTGTTTTGAATATTTTAAAAAATAATATGTGTTTTATATTTTTAATCTTATTTTTTTGTATATCTTTATCAGTTTCTTCTTGCATTTTTATTGGTTTTACTATGTATATTTTGATGTTGTTAGATGTTGAGGTTAGCAAATTCTTAGTGGAATGTACTTTTAATCATTATGAATCTCTTTTTCTTTTCAATACTTTTGGCCCTAAATTACATTTTGTCTCATATTAAGACTCTAATACTAGCTTATTTAAATTTAATTTAAAATTTTTGCATAGTGTTCTATTTACATATTCCAACCTCGAAAAGAAACAAAAGCATATTCAGAGAAGTTGCCTTTTCACTCTGGCTTTCCCAAGCCACAGAATTTTCCTCCCCAGACACAAGTGTTATCAGTATATTAAATATATATCTGGATTGAGGAGGGGCTGTAGAGACAGACTCACATGCATAAGCTGCCATCTTGATTCAGTCTCCGAATATTATTCCAGTGGGGGGAATGCAGCTAGCATATGTTCTCTTGCATCAGTCTAGAGTTGCAAGTTCTCACGTTAGACCCAAAGAGAATTTCTTGTGATCTATCCACTTTGGGCTTTGTGGTCTAGGGAAGTCCTTCCATATTCCTGACCCTAGACTGTTTTCTTCCTTGTGGGGAGGGAAGAAGAGGGTAGTAGGCATGTAAGTGTGACATAGGTATGAGCCTTGAATTTACTCATCTTGAAGAAGTTTTCCAGTTTTTATTTCTTGAAATGCCTATACCGGACAGACCTTCTGACATTTCAAGACAACATGATTCAATCAATTAATTGATCAATCAACCACCAGT
This sequence comes from Neophocaena asiaeorientalis asiaeorientalis, assembly GCF_003031525.2. Classification (NCBI taxonomy): domain Eukaryota; kingdom Metazoa; phylum Chordata; class Mammalia; order Artiodactyla; family Phocoenidae; genus Neophocaena; species Neophocaena asiaeorientalis. The sequence continues at coordinate 2,484,634 of NW_020173691.1, forward strand.
TTTGACTGACGCTTATTTGTCTTAATGTGGGTAACCATTTGAGACATAGCCTGTTCTTACCACCTGGGGAACTTAAAATTTAGATGGGGCTAAAAATATTTATGAAACAAGTAACAACATGAAAAACATAAAACCAAGTGTATGTCTCAGGATGATCCTGTTGGTCTTAGTGCTATTGGGATAGTTTATAGAATAGCTAGCTAACTAGACAGACATATATATAATTATATAGTTGTAGATATATTCTATATATAACATATAATATATAGTGTTATATAACCTATATATATGTGTGTGTGTGTGTGTGTGTGTGTGTGTGTGTGTGTGTATTTCACAGAACTCCAATATATCTCTTTTCTCCTTATATGAAACTCAAATTTTCTTTTTCCTGTATATAGTTCAATATTTATTAATACCTGGGAAGCATAAAAATATTTTAATGAAGAACATTTAAGTACTAGGATTAGCACTTTATATTTTATGTAGAACTACTATTTTTAAATGGAGCATTTATATCTTTAAAGGGAGCATTGTCTCCTGCTGGCCGTTCCTTACACGTAGCATTTGAAAAACAGCCCCCTGATGTTAATGGGAATCGTACCCAAAGTATGATTTATGCTAACCGACCATTTACAGTTGCTTAATACTTTGTACCACAGATGGAGAATTAACTCTTCTCTCTTTCATTTATCACTTTCTTAATCTCCCCCCTTCTTAATCTTTTCTGTCTTTTCTTTCTCCCACACCCTTTCCTTTCTTTCCCCACTATGCTTCTCCAGCCAGTTCTGATGAAGTCTTCCTAACAAGCGCTCTGAAGAGACCCTCCTCTGTGGGCCTCCCTCCTGAGAAGTTAGGTGGCTGTGTCAGTGCCTCTGATGCCTATTTTTACACTCGTGTTTGTCCGGAGTCTGACGTGGTTTATCACAGTCTCTCCAAAGACCCATTGTTCAGCACTTCAAGAAGAATGTTGTTATATTGACTGTTAGTGCGTCAGCCCGGCTCTCTCTGGAGGAGCTCTTGGATGAAATTAGATAATTTCCATTAGAAGACCGTGCATTATTAGTCCCTGGTGCCAAACTGGAGAATGAGCCAAGATGACTATTTCTGGCCAGGCTCACCTCAGGAAGGAACCTTCTCAGCTTTAATGGGATTTTGCTATTGTTGGTTGCCTTCTGTTTGACACCAGGCCAGCCCAGGGCTGGAAATTGTTTAGAAAGCTGCATGAAATATAATAGAACCCCAGCCATTTGTTGAGGCACATTCCTGCACAATGTTTATTTTGAAGAAGGAAAAAAAATATATTGTCCTTGGCAGACAACAATAAAAAAAAAAAGCAGTAACTTGAATCTCTGACCATATGCCTCTTGTTGCCAGTTGTGTTTAAAAACTCCCTGCTGGTATCAGAGATTTTCACACCGAAGTGATAAATCTCTTGTAATATTTATAAGCATCTTCACTACAGACCCAGGAAGATATTTTAAGTCATCAAGGCCTTCAAGGCTGAGGCTATATGAAGTGGGTGGGTGCCGAGGAGGGGATGGGGAATGAAAGAATATTCCAGACTCACACTGGTCCCAGTCTGGGCCCAGATATGGGCCCACAAAAATCCCTCTGCCCTGCTGTCTCGTCAAAACCTTTCACACCGGGCTTCCCTGGTGGCGCAGTGGTTGAGAATCTGCCTGCCAATGCAGGGGACACAGGTTCGAGCCCTGGTCTGGGAAGATCCCACATGCCGCGGAGCAACTAGGCCCGTGAGCCACAACTACTGAGCCTGCGCGTCTGGAGCTTGTGCTCGGCGACAAGAGAGGCCGCGACAGTGAGAGGCCCGCGCACCGCGATGAAGAGCAGCCCCCACTCGCCGCAACTAGAGAAAGCCCACGCACAGAAACGAAGACCCAACACAGCCATAAATAAATAAATAAATAAATAAAAAAAAAAAAAAAAAAAAAAATTTAAAAAA
>NW_020173691.1:2486678-2503354 GCF_003031525.2 Neophocaena asiaeorientalis asiaeorientalis
CACACCCAGGAACTGGAGGAACTGAGCCTTTGTAAGCTGATTGTGTTCTGAGCAGACAATCATTGAAGCAGTGGAGGATGGTAGGAATAAAGTCTCTTCATTCTTGAGGACATTGTAAAGATCAACCTTTGATCACAATGGTGGGGGGGCGTTGCTTGGTTTTATTTTTGTTTCTGTTCCATAAAAGCTGGCTCACCATCAGAGTTGACTTTGGAGAAAAAGTTGTCCCTATTTTGATAGAACTATGGCATGAACTAAGGATATTAAAACGTTGGACATTTTTAAATGAAATTGAAATTCCTAAATTGCTTTCTTAAAAATTTGCTTAGTGTCACAGGCTTGGCTTTCATGATTGTCCAATCCTTTTGGAGCTAAGTGTATATGCGTGAAAATGGTAAACAGAACAAAATAAAACCAAGGAAAAAAACCTAAGGTGGGGTCTCAATAGACAATTGTCGAAAAAGCAATCCATTTCCGTTATAAGAGTTTTTTGGTTGAATTAAAATGCAGTTTCCTAAGACTGCTTAAAGACAAAATCTTCAAGTCTAGAAGCTGATTCCGTCAAATGACATTTAGATGTCCTCAGACATGTTGCTTCCTTTCAATTATTTGGCCTTAGCCTTGGCCTTTTGCTCTTTGGCTCATTTAATAAATAATATGTACAACTATGTCTTGACTGTCAACAATGGGACAGAGGGGAAGAAGAGCTAATTAAAAAATATTCACCAAAGCTAATCACCAAATCAACTTTTGACATAAATGTCTCCCCTTTCCCATGAAATCTTTCATCAGAAATGCTGACCCACGGCCAAAACTGACTGAGGGGTGGTAGATGGGCCCTGCACAAGGGGAAATGGAGACAAAGAATTTCAAAGTCCATGCAACCCATAGACAGACTTTGCTCTGACCCCACCTAGATAATGGGGTCCTGATTTAACCAGAGGGAAGCCAGCGCACCCATGGACACCAGGAATGAGTTCCAAGCGACAGGCAGAATTCTAAAATGACCTCAAAATTCCACTCCTCGGGTGTACATGTCCTATATAACCCCCTCCCCTTGAGTGTGGACAGGACCTGTAAGTAGGGTGGGATATCACTCTTGTGATTAGGGTACATTATATAGCAAAGATGAAGAGAGTTTGCAGTTGTAATTGACATCTGAAATTGGTTAGTTTTGATTAAACAAAAGGGAGATTGTCTTGAGTGGATCTGACTTATTCAAGTGAAAGCCCTTATAAGGGGGTTGGGTACTTCCTCAGGAGATACTCTCTTACTGACCTCAAAGCAGCAAATAGCTCTGCTGTGAACTTCTGTGGAGAGGGCAGAGTCTAGGAGTTGAGGACTCCTACAGCTGCAGGGAACTGAATTCTCCCAACAATCTGAATGACCTTGGAAGTGGATCCTGAGCTCTGGATGAGAATGCAGCAGGCTAACAGTTTGATTGTAGCCTTGTGAGAGCCGGGGCAAAGGACCCAGCTAAGCTGTGTCCAAGCTCCTGACACACAGAAACTGTGAGATAGGAATGGTATTGTTTAAGCCACTAACTTTGTAGTAATTTGCTATGCAGCAGTAGATGACTAATACAAAAGCCCTACAGACAACTTGACCAGTTTTGAAATGCTGGACGCGCTACCTGAAGTCTGCTATTGCTGAAGACCTACCGGTGGCAGGTCATCTATGTGGACATACCTACAGGGGGCTGAAAGCTTTTCAGGATCCATTCCTGAGATCTCTCAATGCCTTCAGTTGGACATGACTGCCTTCCTGGAGTTCCTGAGGCCCTAAGGGACCATTCACTGGCCATTTCTTTTTATTGAGGTACCATTGTGGATAGTGGGAAAAAATGATATATTTTGAGACCACACTAGCCTGGGTTTGAATGCCTCTTTTGACATTTATTAGCCATGTAACTGTTCAAGTCATTTAATCTCTTTGAGTCTCAAATTTGTAAAATGGGGACAATAATATAATTTCCTAAGTTTTCATGAGAAGTAAGTGAATTATCTATATGAACCACCTGGCCCAGAGACTGGACTCTAGCATGTGCTAATATGTCCATTTTCTTCAATACTTAGCTTAAGCTCTGTCAGAAAGCCAGCTTTGATTCTGCCTCTGCTGCCTGCTAGTAAGTTACTTAACTTTGCTCTGCTTCCATATTATCATAAGTTAAATGAAAATAACATTAGTCCATGTGGTATACTGCTATTGTAAGGATTAAATAAAATAATCCAAGTAAAGCATTTATCACCTGCATTGTACACAGTAATGTTAGTTTGTGTTTGAATTATCATCCCTCGCCCAATTACCAAACTGGAATGCATCACTTCATTCTCCATGGTCTCATGAGCTTTGACTGGATTTCCAAGAAAGCACTTCTCATATTCTCAAATAAGCATAAGAAGTTGTATGCATTTCTTTCCCTCCCAATCTACCTCTTGCTTTTTGAGGGCAGGAGCCATGACATTCATTTCTGCAAGCCACCCAAAGCCTTGCCTATTCCCTTCCACATAGTAGATGATCAAGAATATTGGCTTGACAGAAGTTTGAATTGACTCGGACAGAGCCAATATCAGAGAAGAGCTAATTACGGAACCCAAGCAATAGTAGTAACCTTGTAGGATCATTGGGTCCTTCCTTCGTGGTAGAGCAAGTCATCCAAGATCAATGTGTTTCTAGCCTCGGTTGAGAGATCCCGACATTAAGACTTGTCCATACCACTCATTAACCAATCATTTGAACATTAATTTCCTGGGAACATATGTATCTAGTAGGTGCTATGGTGGTGCAAACCAAAAAGGAGAAGATAGATTCCTTCCCTCAAAAAACTTCATGATCTGACAGGGAGCGCTACTCCCCTAGACCAGGAACTCGTTCTCACTCTAACTAATATCCGTCCCTCCTTGCTGAAGTTCTGCTCATACCCTCTGCTCTGAACTCAGGAGATGCCCAAGGACAGCTGCTTCCCATCCTCAACCACATGACCCTCACATAGTTAAAACCCATTACAGAGTCACCCCTCAACTCTTGCCTGACTTAAGCTCTGCCTCTAAAGCAGGGATATTGATGACGACCTGCCTGGTAGGGCGACTGTGAGAAATAACTCATTAAAATGGCTGCAGGGCGCAATGAAAAGGCCAGAGAACAAGGCCAAGCAGCTTCCCCCAGCACTCCATTCATTTTCAAGGGAAAACAACTCTGGATCAGAGCTATAAAAAGAACCCTGAAGATAAAGTGTACCTCTCTCCCCACCTCACTATTTGTCTTCAGTGAGGACCCAGGCACTTGCCAGGCCTCCTTTTCAGCCTTTATCTCAGCACATTTCTCATCTGTTCTTTTATTCATGCTGGGCCATTTTCATTGTCTCCTGCTCAGAAATGTGTGATAAGAATCTAGCTGAGTGGCATTAGGAAAATCCGCTGTTCAACAAAGGAACCTGCCATTGTGCCCCCGGCACTTCAAAGCTCTCACAATATCTTATTTTTATTATTTGTTTTTTTTTTCAAAAGCTTGAACAATGTGTTTTGCATCCTAGATTGTCTGTGGGAAAATATATTTCTCATTAGTTGGATCCTGAGCTGCTGACGACTGAGAAAATGACGACATAGTAATTCATGCTAAGGTTTGTAAAAACACTTTAAATTCTTTTTTCTTCTAAATTGTGTACAATAGCACTGATTGGACCTCACCGAGGGTATCAGTAGAAACCAAGGGTCAGGATGTTGCAACTAGATTATTCCAGACTCAATGTTAGCACATTTTTGATTAATATTAATTCAGTACAACTGAGTATTATTGTAGCTGTAAGGAGAGTGAAAGGAGCCTACACATTATTTTTTTTAATGTGTTTTCATAATTATTATTTTTTTTCTTTTTTTTTTTACATCTTTATTGGAGTATAATTGCTTTACAAGTGTGTGTTGGTTTCTGCTTTATAACAAAGTGAATCAGTTATACATATACATATGTTCCCATATCTCTTCCCTTTTGCGTCTCCCTCCCTCCCACCCTCCCTAGAGCCTACACATTCTTAGAGGAAGGGCCAGATGCATCTACCAGAGACTATAGTAAAGGGTAGTAACAAAGGCCTGATGAACGGGATGGACAATGAGTGTAAAGTTCAAGTGGATTTTAGACCCTTAGACCTCACATGTCTACAGATCACGCTTAATGGTGCACAGGGCTAGTTTAACAGATCAAATTAATCAAAACAAAACTGATAATACATTATGGACACCAGGAATTAGGAGGGAATACTCCAAATGGCAAGGAAGTATAAATTGAGGAGAAATGATAAAGTGGCTTCTTGTGATCCATTCATAGAAACAGAATGAATAGTGCAAACTCAGAAAAAAGTGGTTATTCTGAACTTTTCTTCATCTCAGACACCACTCATTGCCTTCTCTAGTGGCATATGATTAAGACTCACTTTTCCAGGTTACTTCCTGAACTGTAAAGTGAGGACAAGAAATATTCCTATCTTATTCAAACTGTTTACCAAGCATCTAACAAGGTGCTTCATACAGTCAGTACGTGTTGTATGAATGAATCAATGAATAAGAACATAAGTTTAAGAAGCATCTTGAAAGGACCCAGCATTTCTTCCATCAACACCCTGTTTTGTTTTGGACACTAGTAGCAGATATTTAATCCTATTTCTCTGTCCATGTCATACCATCATCATCAGTCCTTGCAAGGCTCCCTTCTTATTTTAATTCTACTTTATTATTTCCTCCCTCTGTTCCTCCAGCCTGAATCCCATTTCTCTCTCCACCATAAGCACCCACACCAGAGTATTGTAATTTATGTTCTTAGTTATGTGCATACTTGTAAATATCACGACATTATTTTATATGTTTGTTTAATTTACACTTAGTATTTATGTGTATCTCATTAGATTTCTTACCTTTGCCATGGAATAGTATATTTTAAAGATCTAGTCATGTTGTTACATGTATATATATGTTTTTAATTCTGACTACTGCATTATAGTCCATTATTTTTGTATATGATCTTACACTTATCCATTCCCTTAGGAATGGACATATGATTGCCTTTACCTACCCACGATTTTAGTTACTCTTACTAACAATCAATCCTTTCCCCATTTATTTTGTTGATAACTTATAATTTTAATATAATTTGAAACTTAAAGAAAAGTTGAAAGGGTAGTGCACAGAACCGCCATTAGTCTACCCAAAGTCATCAACTGATTACATTTTGTCCCATTTGCTTTCTCATTATCTATTTATCTTTATTTATAAGTGTAAATTTTTTAATCATTTAAGAGTAAGTTGGAGATATGATCAGGCTCCTTTATCCCTAAACATTTTGATTTTATTTCCTAAAAAGCCAGACAGAAAATCAATAAGGAAACAGTGGTCTTAAATGGCACAACAGACCAGTTGGACTTAATAGATATTTACAGGTCATTCCATCCAAAAACAGCAGAATACACATTCTTTTCAAGTGCACATGGAACATTCTCAAGGATAGATCACGTGCTAGACCACAAAACAATTCTCAACAAATTTAAGAGGATAGAAATGATAGCAAGAATTTTTTTCTGACCACAGTAGTATGAAACTAGAAATTAATTACAGGAAGAAAAATGAGAAAAGCACAACACATGGAGACCAAACAACATGCTACTAAAAAACCAATGGGTCAACTAAAGCAATCAAAGAGGATATCAGAAAATACCTCAAGACAAATGAAAATGGAAACACAACATTCCAAAATCTATGGAAGACACCAAAAACAGTTCTAAGAGGGAAGTTTATAGTGATACAGGCCTACCTCAAGAAACAAGAAAAATCTCAAATAAAAAATCTAACCTACCATCTAAAGGAGTTAGAAAAAGAAGAACAAACAAAGTTCAGAGTTAGCAGAAGGAAGGAAATAAATAAAGATCTGAGAGAAAATAAATACAAGAGATTAAAAAAAACAATATAAAAGATCAATGAAATCAAGAGCTGATTTTTGGAAAAGCTAAACAAATTTGATAAACCTTTCACTGGGCTCACCAAGGAAAAAAGAGAGAGGTCTGAAATAAATAAGAAAAACACAGAAACACTGATTCAAAAAGATACATGCACCCCAATGTTCATAGCAGCACTATTTACAATAGCCAAGGTATGGAAGCAGCCTAAGTATCCACCAACAGATAAATTAATAAAGAAGATGTGATATATATATATCACATACACATATATATGTATATATATATGTATGTATGTGTATACACATATATATGTATGTGTATATATATGTATGTGTGTATATATATATATGTATGTGTGTATATGTATATATGTGTATATATATAATAGAATACTACTCAGCCATAAAAATGAATAAAATCCTGCCATTTGCAACAATGCAAATGGACCTAGAGAGTATTATGCTTAATGAAATAAGTCAGACACAGAAAGACAAATACTCTGTTATCACTTATACGTAAAATCTAAAAAATAGAACAAATATAAATTAAAAAATGGAAACAGACTCACAGATATTAAGAACAAACTAGTAGCTACCAGTGGAGAGAGGGAAGCAGGGAGGGACAAGATAGGGATATGGGACTAAGAGATACAAACTACTTTGTATAAAATAAATAAGCAACTAGAATATATTGTACAGAACAGGGAAATATATCCATTATTTTGTAATAACTTTAAACGGAGTATATTCTATATAAATATTGAATTACTAGGTTGTACACCTGAAACTAATATAGTAATGTAAATCAACTATACTTCAATTTAAAAAGCAGGAAACCTGGTTTCCATTATCTTCAATATATTTATAATGTAATTTGCTAACCCAAACCACTTCAGTGAGCAATCTTTCTAACTAGTTTAATATTTATTTAGAATTCTTTTTATTATAAAATTTTCATGAGTGAAATGTACAAATCTTAAGTGTACAATTCAATGAGTAGTGAATACACCCGTATAACCCATGCAATTATCAAGATATAATTTATTTCTATCACCCCAGGAAATTCCCTCATCAACAACAACCTTCCCACCACTGGCAACCATTTCTTTTAGGGTTTTTTTTCACCATAGATTTTTGTTTATTCGTCCCTTCCTGATCTCATATAAATGGAATGATATAGCATCTACTCCTTTATATTTGGTTTTTCTTGCTCAGCATATATGAGAGATTCCTCCATGTTACTGTTTGTGTTACTACTTCTTTCCTTTTTATTGTTCAGCAATATCACATTGTATGAAGATAATACAATGATCTATCTATTCTTCTACTCATAGACATTTGATTTTTCCAGTTACTGTCTATTATAATTAAATGTGTTATGAACAGTCTTATAAAAGTCTTTTTGTGGACATATAAGTCATTTCATCAGTCTTTTAAAAGAACCAATTTTTGGTTTTGTTAATCTCTTTTTTTTTCTATTTTTTTCTATGTCATTGATTTTTTTCTCTTATTCTCTATTCTTTCCTTCCATTTACTATGGATTTAATTTGCTTTTCTTTTTCTAGTTTCATAAAGTAGAAACTTAGGTTTTATATTAGGTCTTTTCCCAGTGTACGTATTAAAACTATGTATACACTGTAATGTATATTATAAATTTAATTATAACATATTATATAATTGATAATAATTTATAAACTAATTATGGTGTGATAGAAAATTACTCTGCAAGTTTATTCAAACATATTATATGGTCCCGCATATAATCTATCTTAATAAATGTTTCACATGCACTTGAAGAGAATGTATATTCCACAGATATTGGTTGTAATGTTCTATGTATGTCATTTAGATCAAAGTGTGTTGATAATATTTTTCAGATCTTTTGTATCCTTAATGGTTTTTTGTCTAGTTGTTCTATCAATTTCTGAGAGAGAGGTAAAAGTATCTCCAAATTTGATTGTAGGATTTTTTACTTCTCCTTTTAGTTTTACCAATTTTCATTCAGTGTATCTTGTAGCTCTGTTATCACACAACACATATCTAGGGTCATCATGTTTTCCTAATGGATTCACCATTTTATTATTATGAAATGTCTTTCTTACCTCTGACACTATGTCTTGCCTTGAAGTCTATTTTTGCCTGTTATTAATATAGCCATTCAAACTTTCTTATACTTTTTGTTTGCCTTGTATATCATTGTCCACACTTTTACTTTCAATCCATCTGTGTTCTTATATTTAAGGTACCTCTCTTGTATATAGTAGATAGTCTTGGTCTTGCTTTTTTACCCACTCCAACCAAATCTTTCTATTAAATTTACCCACTTACATGTAGTTTAATTATTGATGTGTTGGATTCAGGTCTACCATTTGCTGTTTGCTTTCTATTTCTTCCATTTGTTTTTTATTTCTCTATGTTTTCTTTTATGCCTTCTTTTCAGTTAATTGAATATATTTTAGCATTCCATTCTTCTACTGGCTTTTTAGCTTTACCTCTTTGCATTTTTTTTTTGCTTTTGTTTTTGTTTAGTAGTTGTTTTAGGGCTTTTAAACTAGTCACTTAGAATTAATATGCATTAAATATATGAACATTGCAACAGCATAGTTCCATTCATCCACCCCCCTCAACATTTGTGCTATTGTCAATACATATTACATACATACATGTCAATATATTATAAACCCCATATATGTTTTAAAGAAATTAAGAGAAAAAAGTACTTTCAATCCAACTACTGAGTTCTTTATTTCAACTATTACATTTTTCACATTCAGTATGTACATTTGACTCATATTCATAAGTTATTATTCCCGTTTCATGTTTCCAATATCCTCTATTAGGGTTTTGAAGATATTTATCAAGCTTTTTTCCATTCCTGTTCTTTCAGTTCATTAATTCTGCTTCCTCTGGCATATGTTGGCCAGTTCTAGCCTTTCTTTCATGATGTTTGTGTTCCTTGGAGGTGTCAATTTTTCTTTTGAACTCATATCCACTGGAGACTTCAAAAGCCTGTTTCTAGATTTTATGACTTCCAAGTGAGTTAGGAGAGGGAGAATACTTCAAGGCAATTCAGGGTGATGTTACAATTCCACTAAGATCACTATCTATGCAAACTTGACCCTAAGGAAATGCCCAGAGCCTCCACCCTGGCCCTGCTCCCTTTCAGAAGCTGTTTTTCTGTGTTAATCACCAAGCCCAATGTATCAACTGGGATGCTTTGTGAAGAAATACTGAAAGGGGGCTATCTAGCCAACCCCAGGCAGGATCTAGGATCTCACTATGCTGCCTTTGAGATGCATGATTATTTTCGTGTCCTAAGGTCTGTGCAGCAGGCAGTGATTTACTCAAGTAAATATGAAGGAATGAAAAGAACCCAACTGGAAAGCATGTTCCAGGCACAACCCCAGTGCCTTAAGGTTCTCAGAGAAACAAAACTAATAGAAGATAGATAGATAAATAGATATTATAAGGAAATGGCTCTTGAAATTAGGAGGTTAACAAGTCCCCAAATCTGCAGTTGGCAAGATAAAGACCTAGGAGAGCTGATGTGTAGTTCTAGCCCAAGTCCAAAGACCTGAGGACCTGGAGAGCCAATGGTCTAAGTTCCAGTCCAAAAGCTGGCAGGCTCAAGACCCAAAAAGAGCTAATGTTTCAGTTCCAGTCTGGAAAAGGCTGATGTCCCAGCTCAGCAGTCAGGCAGAAGGAATTCCCTCTTACTCACCCTTTTTGTTCTCTTCAGGTCTTTGACTGGATGAGGTTCATCCACATTAGGGAGGGTAATCTGCTACTCAGTCTACCAATTCAAACATTAATCTAATCCAGAGACATCCTCACAGATACATTCAGGATAATTTTTGATGAAATTTCTGGGTACTGCATGGCCCATCAAGTTGACACGTAAAATTAATCATCACACCCTGTCTGTCCCTACAGTTTCTCTCTTAGGTTCTGGCGTCCATCAACTTCCTCTCACTTCTCCAGTTTGGGCTCTGAATGGAAGCTGGCACCCTTTGCTAGTTTACCATCTTTTGTGGAATAGGAAGCTTCCAAAGTATTTAATTGTCACCTTATTTAGGAAACTCCAAATTGTGGGATTGCTCCAAGACATTTCTTTAAAACGTGTGGAAGCCTCATTAGCAACTTTTAAAACACTTCTCTGATCTTAAAGAAATTTAAGAGGAAATCATGGGCTTGCTATTTACCAAGTTTTGTTTGATTGGTTGCAATTTTATTTGTATTTTGTTTTTAATAAATGAGTGCTAATGGTTAAAATTCAATATACTAGCCTTATAAGAAATATGAGAGTCATGGGCCAAAAGAAATCAACTATAGGAAGTGGAAATTCTGAATAAGACAATGAAATTCACTGCGTGATAAATATAGTCCATCAAGCAAGCTTTTAATCCCAGAGGAAAATGAATTTATTTTTTTTTGCGGTACGCAGGCCTCTCACTGTTGTGGCCTCTCCCGTGGCGGAGCCCAGGCTCCGGATGCGCAGGCTCAGCGGCCATGGCTGACGGGCCCAGCCGCTCTGCGGCATGTGGGATCTTCCCGGACCGGGGCACGAACCCGTGTCCCCTGCATCGGCAGGTGGACTCTCAACCGCTGCGCCACCAGGGAAGCCCTACATTATTCTTTTCTTGGCATGGGGATGGTGGGTAAAGGGTAGAAGTAAATTAGCCTAATTTGGAACAATTAGCATTTGTGCTTTTTTTGACAAAAGGGTTTCCAAAGCTGGGGTTGAGGGGGAAGATAGAAGCTGGGCACAGGGAGACCCTCTTTTGCCTTCACCACCCTGAATGACACTCAATTAGTGGGCTGCTTACTCACTTGTCAGTCATTATGCTTTTCTGGAGTTGCTACGATGTGTCAGGTTCTGTTAGATGCTGGGGGTACAGAACTGAAGTATGTGGTTCAGGTAGCAGGTAGGCAGGACGTCAGGAAGCTAGAAAGACACAGCACAGCAAACCGTGAATTTCCAGTGTGTACAGTGCCGTCATGGAGGTAAGCACAGGATCCACAGATAGGCTGTGGGAGGAGAGGAGAGGTAGACCCATCCGGGCACAGATCACATCATGCTGGCATTCCTTATTTACGAATATGTTGCATCTCAGTTACCTGTTTTCCCTAGCTCCCTGTGTAGTACCAGCTCACGAGAGGTGACAGATAATTATCAAATGAATGAATGCATAGATAAGTATTTCAGGTTTTGTAAATACCATGTAGAATGTATAAAGGATCCAATACTTTGCCTGCACACACAGGTAGCAAACCAGCAGCCACAGGTTCAGTCTGACCCAGACTTTTGTCTTTGGCCCATATCGTGATTTTTAAAAACTTTGTACTACATTGGACTTTAAAATATGATGTTGGACTTCTCTTCAAAGATCAGCATAATATCTGGCAACACTGCACACTTATTCCAGAATACTGACTGGTTGGCACTGGGTAGGACCTATATTTTCCTATTGAGCACAAGCCCTGAGGTGGCCGTGTCCCCACCTGTCATACTGCGTGAGCCTGTGCACCTCACCCAGACATCTACTCTTACGTGTGCTGCTGACTTGGCTCCTGGAAGCATTTGATTCTGGGTCCTGTCATTCACAGGAGTGGAGAATATAGCAGGTATAGCTGAGGGAACCAGGGAAGGATTTCTGGAGTTCTAGGGGCCTTCGAAAGCACAGCATGTGCAGCTGAAGAGAGGGAGGCCGGCCTGGGAGGAGGAGATCCTAAATACTAAAGGTGGAAGCTCTGGCTAGGTGATGGCTGAGGACGAGGTGGCCAGGCCTCTGGTTTCCCTCCTGAGAAAGGAGATTTTCTTTTTTTTGAGAAATTAAAAAATACATTTATTTACTTAATCTTATACATAGTATCAATAGTGTGTATATGTCAATCCCAGACATATACACACTATTGATACTATGTATAAATAGATAACTAGTGAGAACCTACTCTATAGCACAGGGAACTCTACTCAGTGCTCTGTGGTGACCTAAACGGGAAGGAAATCCAAAAAAGAGGGGATATATGTATACTTATAGATGATTCACTTTGCTGTACAGTAGAAACTAACACAACATTGTAAAGAAATTATACTCCAATAAAAACTTTTAAAAAAAGAAAAGACAATGTAAAATAGAATTCCTTTGTGAACTGAATATACTGCATATTTCTCCTGTAAAAACATTTTTTTTAATTTAAAAATACATTTATTAAGTCATTCAAAAAGCAATAATAAGCCCATTATATGGTAATAAGCCCATTATATGGTAACATGAAAAACATATTTTTACAAAATGATTATATTTCCTAAAACAAAAACTTTAGTGATAAGAGTGGCATTATTTTACATTTCTGCAAATATCTTTATGTTTAGCTTAATAGAAGACAGCTGGTGTTTGTTTCTGTATTCAGCCTATAGTGATATGTTGTTTTGATTGAAGTATAAGAAGAAAGTAGACTCACACAGAGATGGAATCAGACAAGGGAGGAGTATTTTAATAGACTTTTCAGATAATTATGGCTGTCCTTCTTTAATACTATACTCCCAACTTAACAAGTGGTAGGTTTTTGGCATATTTTTTAAATTTTTATTTTATATTGGAGTATCGTTGCTTAGCAATGTTGTGCTAGTTTCAGGTGTACAGCAAAGCGATTCAGTTTTACATACACATGTATCTATTCTTTTTCAAATTCTTTTCCCACTTAGGTTATTACAGAATGTTGAACAGAGTTCCCTGTGCTCTACAGTAGGTCCTTGTTGGTTATCTATGTTAAATATAGAGAAAGGAGATTTTCCATCAGCCCTGGGTTTCCATAGGGGACTTGGAATGTAGTGCCCATCTGTTAAGGTTCTTTCAGGAGAAGTAAGGATTGCTAGAGTTCCAAGGAAACCTGACTCCTGTGATTCACCACTGCATTTTGCACTGGAAGAAACTGAGGCCGAGAGAGGGGAAGTGCCTTGGCCAAAGTCATACAGCAAGGTCGGGAGCAAGGTCAACTCCTGCTCTATTTTACTTCCTTCACCAGAGAAATCAAGGAAAAGGGAAGGAGGGAGAAAAGGCAGGTGTGAGGAGATAGAAAAATATGAACCAGTGCTCTGCTTTTAGGCTAATCAGAACTTTGAATTCAGAGAGTTTCTTCTTTTCTTTCAAGAAAGAAATGTGTTTTTATAATCCGACTTCAATGGCTGGTGGGAAAAAGTCCTTCGAGTCCCCAAGGACTGTTAAGAAAACTGCCATTAAATTCTAGTCTTCAGAGCTGTCTGAGTCATAAAAACTGTATCAAACTCTGGGAGTGTGTGTTTTCTTAGGATTTCTCTTTCGGCCAGTCATGTGAGAAATAGGGAAGGGGCGGCAAGAAGGAATAGGCAAGTTTTACTAGCATAATAAGAAAAGGTACAAATTGGGATAATTTCATAATTAAGCGTAGCCTCTCTGGGTCTGGTGAAGGTTCACTTCGCTATACAGTGGCAACTAACACAACATTGTGAAACAACTATACCCCACTAAAAATAAACAAATAACAAGTAAATAAATAAGCTGTCAAGACATACAAAAAAGAAACTATATTTGCAGAATTCCAGAGGAAAAAGGTGTTAGGAGAATGGGTAGGATTGGGTTTGCGGTGGGGAAGGAGGAGGTAGACTATATATGGTACATATGACAACGTGTCCCTTCCCAGGGAGGAATATGTACATACGTAGGTTCCCTTTGCTGGGGAAGCTTTTCCCCACATCCAACCCTAACCATCCCAACACCCTTGGGATGTGCTGAGGCAGTTATCCTTCAGGGCTCAGCTGAAATGTTCCCTTGGGACCCTGAACTTCCCCATCGTAATATTCATCACACTTGCAATTAATTACTTGTGTCATTAGTTTCTTTCTTCCAGGCTTTCCTGCTGCAGGGTAAGCTCCACTAATGACTACAGTGTCTGTATCTGTTTTGCTCATGACTAACAGTGTAGAGCCCATAGTAGACACTCAATCAGTATTTAGTGAAAGGCTTTAGGACATCTTCCCTGCCTCTAATCCCTCATAATCTTTATGGAGACCGTCCAGAGGGCAGCTAAGCAGGAGAGAGGCTTTCAGTACAGCTGTTCCTGGCCTCCCCTCCCTCCCGATACTACCCTGGCACATCACATCTTCAAACTGCTTAAAGAGGCAGGCTTAGCAGACAGGGAGTTTGTTGGACTGGGTCTAAACAAGCAATGCAGAAATAACTTCTAAAGGCGCTGACTGCCATGCAAGAAGTGAGCCCAGTTGAGAGAACTCCCACCCCGGTGTGGACACGTGTCTGAACAGGAGAGAAAGGTCCCACCCACAAGTGAACTGAGAACCCAGTGATTTCAGATGTGACCCCAAAATGCCATCTTAAGGACTTGGTTCTCTGTTGAGCCACTTCTCTCTTAAGTAACTCGACAGCCCAAGCTCTGAGCAAGTGTTGGAGGTTAGCTGATTTCACCAGGGTATCGATTCTCCTTAAAGATTCTCTAATGTAAAAGTAAACATCTGCAAACTGAAGTTCTGGAGTTCTCGGTAACAACTTTCTGTCCACACACCCCAGAGCACGCTGGCTAACAACCCCCCAGGGAGGCACCTCTGCAGCTTGCAAAGCGCTTTTTACACACCTGCTATCAGATCCTCACATATACATGAGGCATTTTCATCATCATATGATGTATGTGGTACTAGCACTCTCATACCTATTTTATGGCTGTTTCAACGAATGCCCACAAAGTTTAGGAAGCCTGCCGCCGGTCACCCAGCCAGCTCAAGCCAGAGCTGGGGTCTGGAAGGGCCGTTGTCCCGGCCACCTGCCAGTTCCCTCTTGCCTGTCTTATAAAGCTGAGGTTTTCCCAAGGGAACCAGTTGATGTTGGAAACTGAAGTGTTGCCTTCCAGCAGGCCGGGGGACCTGGACATTAGCCTTTGAGCGTGGGATCAAACCTGATCATCTCCGGTTGTGATCAAGAAAAGGAAAACCTCCCCGTGGGCCAAAAACATTGTTATGAAGCTCGCCGACAGGGCCCCAGCCTTCAGTGCCCTTGGTGTGTGGGGTATGGTGGTGTCCAGCTCGGCATGTCGCCCTGGGCACTTTGCACTTGCAGAGGAGGGGACAGGGGGACAGCGTGTGGGAACACAACCCGGGACTGGCTCAGGATGGAAGGTCACTGCGGGGGGCAGGGGGAGCAGGGGCCGGTGGGTACAGAGAAAGAAGGCAGGAGCCAGGCCTGGTTTTCAAAATCAGCCTCTAGGGCTTCCCTGGTGGCGCAGCGGTTGAGAGTCCGCCTGACGATGCAGCGGACACGGGTTCGTGCCCCGGTCCGGGAAGATCCCACATGCCGCGGAGCGGCTGGGCCCGTGAGCCATGGCCGCTGAGCCTGCGCGTCCGGAGCCTGTGCTCCGCCACGGGAGAGGCCACAACAGTGAGAGACCCGCGTACCGCAAAAAAACAAACAAACAAAAAACAAACTTCTTCATTTTTCAAATGAGGAAGAGAGGAGACCTCAGTCCCGGCACAAAATAAAAGGGTGGTGGGAGCAAATGAGGTTGCTTCTCTCAGTTGTTTATTTTTCCTCCCTCGTTTCCGCTGGTTTTCCTCCAGCCCCAATCCCCCTGGCCTCTGGTTTCCCGCCACTATCTGGTTAATAACCTCCCACATCAGCCTGCTCAGCCCCCCTCGGCTCCCCCTGCAATCTCTTCTCCAGGCTTTGCTGAGGCTGTATTTACCCACACACAGGATTTCCGTAGGTGGAAACCACAGGGCCTGGTGGCTCCGGCGCTGTCCCTCCTCCCCTCATGGAGGTCTATTTACAGCCGAGGAAGAATTCCAATCCCCCCCCCTCAAGAATGTGACCGTCCTTAGACGTCTCTCCTATGCCAACAGCCAGCTCTTGGTAAGATCACTCACCCTCACACCCGTCCCTCCCCGGTCTCCTCAAATGCAGAGACGAGAGATAAGGTACACAGGTGAGTTAACCAAGGTAGGTGGCTCACTCACTCACGAACCTCCAGGCCGAGGGTCGTGGGGCGGGACCTCCGGACGCCTCCCCGTCTGGGCTCCCATCATATCACAGGCCTTGTCAATCCAGATCCCACAGAAAGGGGATACGGCATCCCCGGCAGACATCCTCGCGAAACACGCCCCCACCCCACTGCGTTTATTCCTTCCAGGACGGTTCACTCAACACTCAGAGAAGTATCCACCTCACAGGGTGATTTGCTTTTTGTTTAGCTGTGTATGGATGGGTGATGCACGTTCGGAAAAGTGCGCAAGGCGGCAGCCCAGTCAAGTTTCACAACGTGGACGTACTGAGGTAATCAGTACCCAGATGAAAATGTTTCCCACCTCCAGAAGCCCCTTCCTATACCCCAACCCGGCCGCTGCCTACCGTCTCTCACCCCCAGCCCCCAGCACCCAGCATCCCGACTTCTGACACCACACATCAGTTTTGCCTCATGGGTTTTACACTTAAGAAGCTGGATTCCAGAGATGCACAGACAAGACTTTTAATTTTTCTCCATCAACAATATCTGGGAGGCAGGAGTCTTGTTGAGCCAGCTCTGGGTGTTCTATTTTATTTTCAACTCTCAGGATCCCTAATTCCCTAACACCACATAACTGTGAGGAATTTTAGGGAAGGAGTTATCTACGTGAGAAACCCTGCAGTGGGCAGCGTGCCAAGTGTGGAGGAAAAGTGGAATGAGATAAATAAGATGAAGGCGTTGTGAAGAGA
>NW_020173691.1:2503609-2614795 GCF_003031525.2 Neophocaena asiaeorientalis asiaeorientalis
CAAAGGTGGGAGGAAACTGAAACACATGCTAATATTTTCACCAAAGCGAGAGAGAAAAGAGTTCCAACCGCTCCCAGCCGTCTTCAGCCCATCCTTGCCTCTTTTCACTTTTTTCTCTATTTCTGGAGATGCTATTTTAAGCAAAGCCGTACTCCCTACCTCTTTACTTTAAACACCCGCTGAAAACAGAAGTATAACATACGCCACATTTGTAATTTGTGTGTGTGTGTGTACGGTAAAACATACATGACAAAATTTACCCTAGTGATATCTAGGACATTCAAAATATTGTGCAACCATCACCACTATATGGATCCAGAACCTTTGTATCACCCCAAAAGGACACCTCATACTCATTAAGCAGCCACTCTCCTTCCTCAAAACCATGTTCAGATGCCACCAAGTAGGTGGCAATGCCTTCACTAGATGTGTGTTGTCCAGGCCTCCTCCAATCTTGTCAAAAGGAATGCATATCTTCTCTCTTTCATACAAGGCCCACATACGTAAATTTAAATTTTCTGGTAGCCATGCTAAAAAGGTAAAAAGAAACAGGTGAAAGTAATTTTAATACTTTATCTAATCCATTTTTATGGCTGAGTAGTATTCTGTCGTATATCTATACCACACCTTCTGTATCCATTCATCTGTCGATGGACATTTAGGTTGTTTCCATTTGCAACAACATGGACGGACCCAGAGATTGTCATACTAAGTGAAGTAAGTCAGAAAGAGAAAGACAAATACCATATGATATCACTTATATGTGGAATCTAAAATATGGCATAAAGGAACTTATCTACAGTACAGACTTGTGGTTGCCAAGGGGGTTGGGGGGTAGGGGAGGGATGGAGTGGGAGGGTGGGATTAGCAGATACAAACTATTATACACAAATGGATAAACAACAAGGTCCTAAAGTATAGCACAGGGAACTAGATTCAATATGCTGTCATAAACCATAATGGAAAAGAATATGAAAAAGAATATAGACACATATATACGTATAACTGAATCACTGCTGTACAGCAGAAATTAACACATTGTAAAACAACTATACTTCAATAAAATAAATTTTTAAAAATAACTTCTTTAATCCAATATTTCCAAACTGTTATCATTTCATCACATCATCATTATAAAAATGATTGCTGAGCTATCTTGCACTCTTTCATTTGCACTAAGTCTTTGAAATCAGGTGTGTATCTCTCACATACCATACATCTCCACTGGACCAGCCACATTTCAGAAGCCCCACGTGGCTAATGGTTACTGTGTTAGGTGGTGCGGCTCTAAACAATTTGTAGAATGCTATCAATATGCCAAGTCATCTTTTTAAGGGTGGTTATTAAATACTGAAACGTTTTGAGGCTACAGTTTTGTTTTTAATACAAATTTATTTTCTTCATTATGAAAAATAATATACTTGGAAACTGTGGAAAGAAAAATTACCCCTAAGCACCAGTACAAGCAAAACTATAATCACTTTTTGACACTCCACATGTCATGACTTCTTTGTAGTTTTTTCTCATCGTTTTGTGCCCCATATAGCGATGTTACCACCACTTTGAAGTGGAAACTGAAGGCCCGTATGACCATTTACCCGAGGCAGCAACGCAGCTTTCCCCAGTCTTGAGGAGGTTTGTGAACTAGCTTGTGTCTAAGATTCCTTCCAACCCAAACATGCCAGGGTACTAGGATGTCGTTCGTCCCTTCCACCTAACAGACACACACAGACACACAGACACATACACACATACACACACACATGAAGTAAGTCAGAAAGAGAAAGACAAATACCATATGATATCACTTATATGTGGAATCTAAAATATGGCATAAAGGAACTTATCTACAGTACAGACTTGTGGTTGCCAAGGGGGTTGGGGGGTAGGGGAGGGATGGAGTGGGAGGGTGGGATTAGCAGATACAAACTATTATACACAAATGGATAAACAACAAGGTCCTAAAGTATAGCACAGGGAACTAGATTCAATATGCTGTCATAAACCATAATGGAAAAGAATATGAAAAAGAATATAGACACATATATACGTATAACTGAATCACTGCTGTACAGCAGAAATTAACACATTGTAAAACAACTATACTTCAATAAAATAAATTTTTAAAAATAACTTCTTTAATCCAATATTTCCAAACTGTTATCATTTCATCACATCATCATTATAAAAATGATTGCTGAGCTATCTTGCACTCTTTCATTTGCACTAAGTCTTTGAAATCAGGTGTGTATCTCTCACATACCATACATCTCCACTGGACCAGCCACATTTCAGAAGCCCCACGTGGCTAATGGTTACTGTGTTAGGTGGTGCGGCTCTAAACAATTTGTAGAATGCTATCAATATGCCAAGTCATCTTTTTAAGGGTGGTTATTAAATACTGAAACGTTTTGAGGCTACAGTTTTGTTTTTAATACAAATTTATTTTCTTCATTATGAAAAATAATATACTTGGAAACTGTGGAAAGAAAAATTACCCCTAAGCACCAGTACAAGCAAAACTATAATCACTTTTTGACACTCCACATGTCATGACTTCTTTGTAGTTTTTTCTCATCGTTTTGTGCCCCATATAGCGATGTTACCACCACTTTGAAGTGGAAACTGAAGGCCCGTATGACCATTTACCCGAGGCAGCAACGCAGCTTTCCCCAGTCTTGAGGAGGTTTGTGAACTAGCTTGTGTCTAAGATTCCTTCCAACCCAAACATGCCAGGGTACTAGGATGTCGTTCGTCCCTTCCACCTAACAGACACACACAGACACACAGACACATACACACATACACACACACAGAGCCCAGGTCTTCCGTTCCACCCCATAGAACAGTCTGAAAAGAGTAAGATCACCTCTACTCAGCCTTGCTAACTCTCTGGGAAGACACAGAGATCTAAACGGAAACACTTTTATTTAGCATTCATGCTCAGAAAGAAGAAAGCCTAGCAGAAACCTGACTCAGTATCCAAGAATGTAAAAACATTTCTTTTTAGATTCCCAGCAGCTTCATGCCACAATGCCCCAAGCTGGGAAAAAAAAAAAAGGTGCCATTTCATATGTTTATAGCAACATCTGATTTAATATTATACAGTTTTGCTTAGTCACAAACCAGAACAAATACTTTCAGATTTATTACATCCTTCCATTCAGGGACTCTATAATCATAGTTAATAATGCAGCCATTCCACAGCCAAAGAAAGAAGGTTTCTAATTTTGGGGACCAAAGATTCCTGAGAGGCAGGTTATTTTCAAGAAGGATTTAAGGTTTTCAAACTCTCAATGAAGCTTGAAATTCATCTTTTCCAGTTCACATGAAAAGAGTTTCCTCTGAATATTGGCTGGGAGGTAGAAAGAGAGGAAAAACCAGTTGACAGACAGAATCTCCCAGAGCTTTTATAGAATGTGGCAATCGCTCACCAGCATTCCCAATCCTTACCTTGTCTCGCAAATGAAAACAAAATAAACACAAAGCAAACAGACAGACACAAAAACCGTACCATTGACTCCCATGTTCTTTGCGCTGTTAATGCTGTATTTTGGGCTTCCTTCTTACTCGTTGATTCATTAAAAGGCACAAATTGATTTTTAAAAGAAGCAAATATTCTGACAAAGCATACTTTCTTATTATTCCCCCATGCATACATTCCCACGCAGGCATTTGTCACACGTCTGTACACGATTGTTCTGCCCCAAGCCTTGCCCGTTCCTGCCTAATTAATTCAGGATTAGTTACTGACATGGAGAGTTAACCAGCTGTGCGAAGGTCCAGCCAGGTTGTGTCTTCAGGGCTCGGCTCTCTTTCAGGGCACAGGTGTCCTCCATTGCATCCAGATGTGGGTGCTCTGTGGTCCTCTGAGGGGTGGGGGATGCGTGTTTGGATTAGCATGGGCACGTCGCCCAACGTGGGCGCGTCATGTTAAACCTCAATGCATTCTAGTGAGTTCCATCTCTCAGAGAAAGCCAGGATTTGTCCCTCCAGTATTTCTTTACACACCATTAAAGAGAATGCCAATGTTAAAGCAGGGTGAGAAGGTGTCAGTGAGAACTTAGTCTGCAGGGAATCAGTTAAGAGTCTAGAAGAGTCTGGGGCCCTTATAAAACTGAG
Source organism: Neophocaena asiaeorientalis asiaeorientalis (assembly GCF_003031525.2). Lineage (NCBI taxonomy): Eukaryota > Metazoa > Chordata > Mammalia > Artiodactyla > Phocoenidae > Neophocaena > Neophocaena asiaeorientalis. The sequence goes on from NW_020173691.1 coordinate 2,507,732, forward strand.
GATTCCTAGGTTCCACCACAGACCTGCCACATTGGGATATCGGGGGTCAGATACAGGAATAGTCTGAGCAAAATTCTTAGGTGATTCACACACACACTGCAGCCTACACACACCGGTCTTAAAGTTCCCTTCATTAAGTCATAAGCAAATACATCAAAACGAGACTGTAGGATTAAATCAGGTTCCAGTTGAAGATACTACCGCTCTTTGAATGAATTCTTGCTAACAGATTTTTAGCGGCACGTTGCCAGAAATCAAAAGGCTTGAGTTCTGTTCTAGCCCATCACCTATAACGTGGGCAAGTTACTTAACCTTTTCAAACCTCCCTGACACTGAGTTATGCAACTAGGGGCAAGTGTGATTACAATACTGAAACAGCTTACAAAAGGCTTTCCCATCCATCCACCTCACTGGATTGTCAGGAGGATTAAACAGTATGCAGTGGATGAACTCTCTCTGCAGACTTCATGGCACCTGACAAAGGCACAGCACAATTAAGAGTGTGGACATAGTTTCAGATGAAACGCCCTATTTTTTTTTTTTTTTTTTGAGGTCAAATTATCTGTTTTATTACTGATAAAGGCTAGGCTAGAGGGTGTGGTTTAGGAATATAGAGGCAATGGAATTTCTTCTTTTTTTTTTTTTTTTTTCTCTCAGTTTAAAATTTATCCACCAAGCCTCAGACAGCACTGGGCAGTTACGGGTCTCTCCCGACTAGGACAGGGTTTTTCTGCCAAGCTCACCACTTGAACCAAGGAGACTTGAGTTCCAGCAGCTTGAAGGCAGGCAGGCAGATCCCAGGAAGGAAGGGGGAGGAGAAACAGCAGAACTCAACTGCTACCCCCAAGTTTACCAAGCATTTCTCTCCTGAGAAGGAGAATGAGAGGAAGTGGGAAGGGGCCAAGACTAACTAATGCCCCTCCGTTGGATGCGCTGGGGATAAGTGCGATTATAATACTCAAGCAGCCTGAGGGAAGTTACGATCTCTGCCCCCAAATTACTCAACTTTTTGTACTTTGAACCCATTGGGCTCAATCATTATGCCTATGGTCAACCAGGAGGGGTACCACATCTTCAGAGAGGGAATCACCCTCCACCCCCAAACCAGCCACTGCTCCACTATAGATCTTCCTGGGCAGGCAGTGTGCATTTTTCTCCTATGAGTTTCCAAGTTGGGTCAGTGAGATACATTGTTTTTCAAGGGCTTTCTATAGTCAAGAAGAAAAAAGGTAGTTTCTCTTCAATTTTCCATCTCAAGTTATTTCAAGCTACATTGACCAACATAGCCTATCAGAGGTTAGGCAGTAAAATCATGATATCATAATTTATGATATCATAAAAGTATATCATTTGTTGGCAAAATGAAATGCCAACAATACGATGTTCTACACTTGAACTTAACCTTCTCAGGATCAAATTACCAGGGAGTCCCAGGTCCAAACTTTAATCCCCTTACAAGATCCAAAGAAGTGAAAAGAAGAAATGAAAGCCTGAAGTCAAATTATCTCACTCTCAATCAAGATCAAGTTCAAAGACATTCCATTTCAATTTCTTATTCTCTTTAGCCTCAGCAAGAAGAGTTCTTGATGCTCTGGGTGGGGTTGAGTTGCTGTCAGCAGCTATAGCCTGGGCTGGCTTTCCAGGAAGGGGTCTTAGAGTTTGGATTAATTCAGCTCCAAGCCTTTCATGTGCCTCACTTTCTTTTCTTCTTTATTATTATTTTAAAATTGTGGTAAAATACGCATAACTTAAAATTTACCCTCTTAACCATTTTTAAGTGCACAGTTCAGTAGTGTTAAGTATTTTCGTGTTGTGCTACCATCACCACCATCCATCTCCAGAACTCTTTTCATCTTGCAAAACTGAAACCCTGCGCCCATTAAACAATAACTACCATCCCCTCTCCCCCAGCCCCTGGCAACCACAATTCTTCTTTCTGTTTCTACGAATTTGACTACACTAGATACCTCGTGTGCGTAGAATCATACGGTATTTGTCCTTTTGTGACTAGCTGATTTCACTTAGCATAATGTCCTTAAGGTTCATCCACGCTGTAGCATGTGTCAGACTTTTTTTCCTTTTTAAGGCTGAATAACATTCCATTGTACAGGTATAGCGCATTTGACCCCCAAAATGAAATGCCAACAATACAATGTTCTACACTTGAACTTAACCTTCTCAGGATCAAATTACCAGGGAGTCCCAGGTCCAAACTTTAATCCCCTTACAAGATCCAAAGAAGTGAAAAGAAGAAATGAAAGCCTGAAGTCAAATTATCTCACTCTCAATCAAGATCAAGTTCAAAGACATTCCATTTCAATTTCTTATTCTCTTTAGCCTCAGCAAGAAGAGTTCTTGATGCTCTGGGTGGGGTTGAGTTGCTGTCAGCAGCTATAGCCTGGGCTGGCTTTCCAGGAAGGGGTCTTAGAGTTTGGATTAATTCAGCTCCAAGCCTTTCATGTGCCTCACTTTCTTTTCTTCTTTATTATTATTTTAAAATTGTGGTAAAATACGCATAACTTAAAATTTACCCTCTTAACCATTTTTAAGTGCACAGTTCAGTAGTGTTAAGTATTTTCGTGTTGTGCTACCATCACCACCATCCATCTCCAGAACTCTTTTCATCTTGCAAAACTGAAACCCTGCGCCCATTAAACAATAACTACCATCCCCTCTCCCCCAGCCCCTGGCAACCACAATTCTTCTTTCTGTTTCTACGAATTTGACTACACTAGATACCTCGTGTGCGTAGAATCATACGGTATTTGTCCTTTTGTGACTAGCTGATTTCACTTAGCATAATGTCCTTAAGGTTCATCCACGCTGTAGCATGTGTCAGACTTTTTTTCCTTTTTAAGGCTGAATAACATTCCATTGTACAGGTATAGCGCATTTGCTCACCCATTTGTCTGTCAATGGGCATTCAGGTTGTCCTTTTGGCTATTGGCAATAGTGCTGCTATGAACATGGGGGTAAGTGCCTCACTTTTCAAAAAGACCAAAAAGTTTAGAACACACAGGAGATTATCATGGCACTGTCCTCACACCAATTTAGAAAATAACCCAATCCCCTGTAGAAAAGTTTCAGGCAAAAAGTCACATTTCCAAAGCCCAATATGTGCTTTTGTCAAAGGCTATAGCAGATTGAGAAGGGAAGATCCTTCTCTTTAGAAGATTCCTCTAAGGGAAGAAGGGTAAATGGTTTTATCTGAAGTGCTCATCAATCATTGCTAGGTGACTGTAATCCACATGGAGTTTAATGATAGTACCGTGTTTACCGAATCTGGGGGAGATGAACTCACCCCTATAAACAGTCTGCTCGCTCAGAGAGTAGCATGTGAGACATTACTGCCTGAAACACAATTTTATGGTTCAAAATAAAAACATAATTAAACAGGGTTTCTTAAAACAAGCATTTATTTTCTGCCTGAGAAGTTTGAAATGTGGATACTGCCAAAAAAGGCCCACACTTCTGAACGTAGTGTAACGAAGATGAAAAGTATTTGACCCGTCGTACAGCTCACGCCCAGAACATCATCTGCCAACATACGGATTGCCAACTGGAATATGCAAAATATCAGACACACATCTGTGGAAAAGGGCCTCTTCCCACAGGAAACAAGATGTTGGGGCAGGATGATTAATATAATTAAAACTTGAAGACACAGCGTGATACAGGGAAATACAGTTGACCAACACATGGTTGAGACTTGAAATCTGTAGTTTCTTTCTTTTCAAAAGCCCTGAGAGCATAGTGAGAATACAGCTTTAAGAACTAAGATTCACCCCACCAGGCATTAACGGTGTCCAGAAACTATGTGAGCAATCTTACTTGACATCCCCAAGACGTTAATATCTGTCCAACGCCAACGCCAAACTAGAGGGGGGAACATGTTAATTTTCTCAGCCTTCTGATAGCACTATACAAGATCTCTTAGCCCCACAAAAAGCTCCAAATATATTCTCTAGGACTTCAGCTGCCTTAAAATATAGGCTTGCATTTATCTTGGCCACATTAACGAGATCTGTTTGACCAATACATTTATATTTATGATGACTAAGGGCAGATTATGGTTGTTAAAATTTGTCCTCGGGACATGAAAACACTCCTCTGTCATTAATACATTCTGTAATATAAACTATGATGTCAGGTCAACGTAAAGGGTAAAGACGTTCCGAAAGTATGCACACATCATTTTTTAAAGCAATTGAGCCTAATGGAATAACAAAGGTCATCATAACAAACCATTACAGCCTTGGTCTTGGCAACTCTGGCCACAGAAGAATCTCCAAGAAACGATCATCATTCCTCCAATGTTATGGCATCCAGACGACAGGGATGGCTCTCAAATGAGTCATACGGGCTCAGATCCTCGGTAGCTATGTGAGCGCGGGACGATCAATTATTCATGTGTTTACAAAGAGCTTTCCTCGTTGATGTTAACCAGAGCTGCTTGCAAAGAAGAGCTCTCCAGCTGTCCTCGGCCGTCCTGGGCCTCCGACTAACAAGCTGCTTTAATTGCTGGCAAGTCATCTGGAAGGTGCCCCTCCCCTAGACCAAGTAAACGCCCCCCCTTTGAGACTTTATTAGGTGTAAAAATACTAATCAGAAATAATTATGACAACAAGTATTTATAGTATTCCCAGCAAACTGCCAAAGGGAGACATTGAACTTGGACTTGACATAGATCCCACCGAGCTCCACAAAGAGTGGATGGAGTCTGAACCGTTGAAGATACAGGTCAGGGACTAGTAGAGGGGCTAGAGAGGATGATGAAGGGGAAGAATCAGGGGCTGTGGGCTTCGTGAGGGAGACACAGGGAAGAACCGTCTAAAATGCTCAATGAAGGTAAAGGAGCGTGACAGAGAACCACCAGAGAGGCCTCCTCCACGTGGCAGGAGCCCTTTATCTCCTTCACCCTTCCCACGAACACACCTCCCCCGCTAAGCACGACCGCTCACCCCTGGCTGGTGCTTCCTCTAGAGATCAATGCAGGGCTTCCCAAAAGATGACCAGACATAGACCTCTGGGGAGGGTCGTGTTAAACACAAATAGAATTCTTCACTGCAGGTCAATCTAGAGCCTTCTACAGGCTGCTGGGCCTTTGGAAGAGGAGTGAGGCATGCAGGACTTCCCAAAGGTATTGGTCCACGGAATTCTTTTTTTAGGAGCATCCTTGCAGGCAGACTTTCAGAACACCCTGGACCAGTAAAACTTAGGGAAGTGCAGTGTTATCAACAGGTCTGAGAGCCACTCTGGCATCTTTGAGTGACTCTAAAATACCTGCTCTCGGCCACCACGGATTGCTTGCACTTGTCACACTCTCAGAGTTCTGGGGGCACCTGCCTGCGGTCACTGTTGGTGACAGACTCATAAGTGGCTTCTCAAAGTCACGCTTGGCTAGTCAAACTCGCCTGGCCTCTGCACACAGTTCTAGCAAACTGGCAGCCCTCCCCCAAGGGCATCTCGGCACCCCGTTATCACTAAGGGCAGAAGGAGACGAGGAGTGTTTCTCGTTGCTGGACAGCTGCCTAATTTCCATCAGGCTCACCCCAATGTCTTCCCGCCCTTGTGTGTAAGTTGCTGCTTCCCTCTCCCATTTGGGACGTTCTCACTTTTTCTGGGGAACATCTGGGAAAGTGAGCCTTTAAGCAGTCTGCCTAGGCTCTTTCCCACGTGGTTGTTGGCAAGATCTCCAGCTGTGGGCTTGTAACTGTCTGCTGTGACTGCACCGAGACGCCACCCAGAATGAAACGCACAACGGCGGTGGATGTTTTGGCCTGACCCTGAAAGTCCATCGTCTGCAGCTATAAGGAGAACTTTCTGAGGGTCTGCGATGGTCTACATTCCCGACCTGATATTTCAAGTGGAAGTGTGTGCAGAGGTTCAGTATCCAAAGTAAACCAGACATCAGCCCTGCCTTTGGCATTAACCAACTCATTAAATATAAAATAAACACAAGTAAATGGCTTTTAAATCTCACTGACAGAAAGCTTGGCAACTACTCTGAGATTCTAGAGGTCATTGGAACCTCTGTCTTTAAACTGGAATCTTCCTCACACTCTGAGTAGCAGAAGGAGACTCCAGACAAATGAGGGAGGTGTTAGGGTTAGAGCCCCCTTCCACTGGAGGACTCCCCTGCAGTACACGGAAGGACAGGGTCTGCGTGAGTGTGTGGCCTTTGAAACAGATTGAGTCCCTGGGGAAGTGGCTGTTACTATTGACAAGGGGTTAGAAGTTCAGGTCGAAGGCATTCAGCTTGCCACTGGTTATAAATATCTCGGGATATCCACCGAACCAACCTTGAGTTTCTCATCAGTGCCTAACTGTTGGCTGCTCTCAGAGAATCGACATTCACGTGGTTTCCTAAATCCTGTGTGCATTCTGCCATGGGTTCACAGGGTCCCATTAGTAATGGCACTTGCTGAACTCTTATTTTTGCCTTAATCTATCTGTAGTTTCAGCATAAAGTGGATCTATTGGGGAAGGTGATGGGCCAAGGTTAACTGATTAATTATTCTAATTGCACTTCAAGCCAAGTGTGTGAAAAACAAATTGCAATACATTCACCAACCAGAATACATATGTGCACCTGTTACCTTGTAACTTTACCTCAGAGCTAGGCTTGGTTCCAATAATTACTAACCTCTTTTATAAAACCGAAGTGAAACATGCACAGCTTTTGGTAAAAAGCATGTTTACCTGACAGCCCTTCAAAGACGGGCGTTCGCCGGAAGATGCTATGTGTGTGTGTCAGGTGACAGGGTGATTGGTTTTGCCCATTCACATCGGTCAGCTTTCAAAGTCTGACTTCCTGCCAAGAAGTGAGTACGATCTGAAACTAGTCAAAGTAGATTCCATTTATTTACAGTTTTGAAACACATTTTTCATGACTTAGCTTCCTAATACAGTCAAAGGGCAAAATGGCAACGAAAGATATACTTCCTCAGATCTTAGATTTATATAATCTGATCAGGAGAAAAATCAGATATTGGTTTTTAAGTGAACTGGCATACGTTTTCTTTTTCGCCTCTGAAAGGTTTTATTCAAAACCTAAAATAAAGCCATTTATTTCAAATCACACAATCACGTTTCTTCTCATCCATGGACTTCAGAACTTTTTCACCCTGATTTTGAGGAGTGACCAGTCTTGAGTTGATGGGACCAGCGAGATCCAGAAGGACCCGTGACAGCACAGCCACACTTTTAGAACCAAATGCCCATAGCAGAAAGTATCTGGAGGGTACCCCACTTTCTCTCAAAAAAATTTTCTAGGATAGAAAACTAAAACCCATCCACAAGTTTCCCTCTTTTCAACAGCTGAAAAGCTGAGAAAGGCTGAGCTGTCATTCAGTGCCACTAGGTGGCATCATGTCCTTTTCAGACTATTTCTTTTTGCTCTTAAGACGGGCACCGTGGTTTCCCTGGGCAACATCAAACAGCATCTCAGACCACATCAGGCAAGGGTGCTTCCCCTACTTAGTGCTACTGTTCACTCTCATGTACTGGGAAAAGTCTGGGCTCACCAATGGGATATATTTGATACTCCGTTTCAAGGCAAGGAAGTTTTTGTCTTGCTTTCCACATATTACATATCAGAGTCTGACTGCAACGCTGCTCTCATGAGTTGATTTTCTACCCTGACATCTCTGCTGTCCTACAGCCCAGAGGTACTGCATGCTATGAAGATCCATCAAATCCTCATGGACACTGTCTGAGATGATCTATGGAAAATGAACATACTAAGTGTTTCCTGAAGGTCAGGCTCCTTATGCCCTTTTAAAAGCTTGTCTAGGGCTTGAGGAGAAAAGTGAAGTGACAGTCCAGCCTCATTCAGAGAGCTATTTAATTTCCATTGCATGCCCTGGGCATGGGGTACTAAAAGATTCCAGAACATTCTTCTCACTCCCCCACTCTTACTCTTTCTCTTCTCTCCTCTTTCCCTAAAGAGTAGCAATGAGATGCTGGAAGTTAGCCCTCTGGGTAAGTGAATGGAGAAGAAGGAGAAAGAATTATTCCACAATCACAGTTAAACAAGCGATGTTGAGAATCCTGCCTTGTCATTTAAGTGACTTACTGAAGTCCTATTAAGTTATCAAAACTCTCTTTCTTCACTTTGTGCACTGGGATGCTGGAAGCACTGAGACACAAGGAAGAGTCCAAAAGACGAAAAACTTGGAGATCACAGATCTAAACAAAATGCCGAGGTGTCAGGTCCAAAATACTGTGCTTCAAGTGTTGGCATATTTGAGGACGCTTTTAAAGACATCTGCTATTCCAGGACATATGATTCCTACTCCTGGCCGAGCAGGTACACAGGGTCTCCCACTTGGATGGTCCCTGGGTTTTCCAGAACAAAATATTGTCCGAAGAGAGGTGATTTTCCATATAACTTTCGTTCAGAAGGGTCACACAGGCGATAACTGCAACAGGAGACAGAACACAATAAGTCACAGCCGACCAGAAGCAAGAGCTCAAACAGCATGTGATTTCTTCTCGGCTGAAGGATCTACCCCCAAAGGCCAGCAGGTTGCCCAGCTCCAACGAGCACTGTTCCCACCCCGACTAATAGAACAGCGCCTCCTGGGGTTATACAGTAAACTGCCCGCCCATTGCACAAACTACCAAAGCATAACCAATGGCCATATTCCCACCTCTTTTCTCCTTGGAATGTCCCCGTTTTCAGCATTGAGAGATTAGGGACTCGAGATGCTCAGACATACTTTATCAGTTCCCTTTTTCCTTGGCATCTCTCCATGTCTATCATCCTACCGGTCCATCAGGCTCAGAGCCCTGAGTCATCCTTTATACCTTTTCCCTCACTTTCCACAGCTTGTCCATAGCTGCCACGTCCTGAGGTTCTTCCTGTACCACATCTTTTGAATTTGCTCACTTTTTCTCCCACTGTCATAATTTCCCTTCAAGCATCCTCAGATGAGTATAATACCTTTTTTTTTTTGGCCACACCACACAGCATGTGGGATCTTAGTTTCCCGACCAGGGATCGAACCTGGGAAGTCCCTATAATAACTTCTTAACAAACCAATCTTCCTCATTCTCCCCTCTTCCACTTTCAATTCACTCTTAACACTACCCTACGTTACTTTCTTAATTTTGCTCTGGTCTTATCACTCCCGAGGCTCAGAAACTTTCAATGGATCCCCAGTGCCTGAGGAATAACATTCCAAGTCTTCGGCCTGGCATGCAAGGCTCTTGACCTGGCCCCAGCCAGCTTTTTCAAAACCTCTGCCCTTTCTGTGCACTTCTGCAGTGCTCTGTTGGATTCCTCAATGTCCTTTCACCTTGCTTTGCATTTTCCTTGCTCGGGGGTTCCTCTGTGGGATCCCCTCCCTCCATTACCCAAGCAGTAGAATTCTACCTTTTCTTCAAGGTCCAAATCAAATGCCACCTCTGCTAGGAAGGAAGCCCAGGGTCCCCCAGCCAGGAGCGGTTTCCCCATCCTCAATTTTCTCTGCTTGCCCCTTGCCCCTCACATGCCGTGTCCTGCAGTGTCAGGGCATGTGTCTACCTGCTCTACTGTACAAGACAGAGAGTCCGTAGAGAGCAGGGAATGTGACTAACTCCCTTGTACTACTCACACCCAGTGCTGGGCACTGTATGTCACTGGTGACCCACAATCATTTGTTGAACAGATGAATGTGTTGGTGAGTAAAATCCTGTTAGAAGTAGTATCATATCTTTGTCAGCCAGAAAACGCAAGAATCCCCAGGAAGAGCGTACATGAGATGCGTGTGAATGACATGGCAAGATTTTCCCTCACCCTACCTCCACCAGGAGAATGTTTTCCTTCTGTTTCTTATTTAAGCTAACTCCATTTTTTAAAACATCTTTATTGGAGTATAATTGCTTTACAATGGTGTGTCAGTTTCTGCTTTATAACAAAGGCTAACTCCAATTTTACATCACTTTTATATTTAAAACATTGTGATGGAAAGCATTTTTTTTTCATTCTACTGTACCTTGAGAAAAAAAAATAAACTATTGCAACAAATCAATCTTACTTTTGTTCTTCAAATCAGAAGTGGCTAATGAGAAAATGGAGAGGGTCAAATCTAGAGCTTCTTTCTGCAGACCCTCAGCACCTCCCCAGCTGCAGGCACCATGTTGGTTTTGCTCATTGCTATATGCCTACAGCCTGGTACAGCACCTGGTACGTTGTAGCCACTCCAGAGAAGTTTGGATGAACAAATGGAGAAATCAACAAATGGATGGGAACCATGAACCACTGATCCAGCCAGTCCTGTAGCCAGGTCTCTGCCATGACCTTGGACCCTGGGAAGCAGGCACCTCTCCTAGCCTGCCTCTCCTCTGTCAGCATGCAATACCAAGGACATCTGGGGATCTGTGTCCGTTGGAGAGTAACTTCTTCAGGATCCGGGCAGATCGGCTACTTTTATGGCTTGGGATTTCTCCTTGTTGCAAGCTCGGTAGCCGGAGGCTCTGATTATCTCAGGGAGGGAATTGAGAGTTGGACTTCTGGGCATCATACATTGACACTTTATGAAGTACATCACACAGATTATCCCTTAATCCTTCCAACAAGTCTATGTGGGAATGCGTATCGTCCCCACTTTACAGGGGGGCTCGCATAGGAGTGACGGACTTGGCCAAGATCACGGATCTAAGTGGTCAGGCTGGGGCCGGAACTGAGGTCTGGCTCACTCCAGAGTCAGGACTTTTCCCACCAGGGTTGTGATCCCTGGTCCTCCTTATACCTCCTGAGTACACGCGCAGGCCTGAGAAGAGCTGAGGGGGTTAATATTTATTCTCCTACACGAACGTTCGGCCGCGCGCGGGTTTCCCCTGCCCCTTCCCATCAATCACGCAGGCACACACTTACTCCCCCCCGCAGGTAACTTAGGAGCGGAGGACCCACAGAAGCCGTCGATGTCCTGCCAGCCGCCCCAGCTCCATTCCACCTGCGCCCCTGCTGACACCGTCCCTTCAGGGCTACCGGGGAGACTCTACAAACGAGATCAACGGCGACCCCTTGTGGGGCTGAGACGGTATTGTCAGCGGTCTGTGAATTCACGGGCACACCCAGCCTTGCTCAAGAGACGGAAAACACGGCATTACCTCATACACGGATCGCCTATGATTTTTTTCTCCAAATATATATATTTTGTTGTTGATGACGATGGGATTAATAAATTACAAAGCCATTTAAAAACGCCTTTCTTGGTGCATTTTCTCTTTCAATAAATATTATGCAAACGACTGACTCTAATGGGAGACACAGACGTTCTGTTTACATTAAACAGAGGTCTCCATCCTTAAGGGCGCCGTGTGAGTGGAAACTGTTACCTATAAAGTGCTGTGCACGGGTGAGGGCTGCTTGGTTTACTCATTTACTGGTCAATGCCCAGACCCTGACTTGCAGGCAGGGTCTCTGATCACCGCCGGGTCCCCACCGAGGGGCACAGGCCACTTCTGGGACTTCCCAACCTGCTATGTATACGGCCAGATCAGGAATAAAACAGCACCGTGAAGACACCACGGAGAGGAGGAAACAAAGGCTGAGCAGGTTGGGCTGCGTTGCATTTAACGCAGCCTCAGAAAATGGAAAGAAGTGTCTCCAGGATTTTCCCTCTCTCAGAAGGTGTCAAGTTCATAAGCTGAGACTATCAATAACCATAGCCTAGATGGTCGTTATGTATTTTATCATCTATTAGAAAAACAGTATTTATTGCTTTATTCTGATCAAGGGGGAGTGTGAACCAGGAGATGTATTATTAGCCCAGCTTTTACAAATAAAGAAACTGAAGCATCAAGAACGTAGCTGACTTGCCAATGTCACACAGTTACTGGGAGGTGATAGAGCCAGATTGGCTGGGGGGCGGTTGTCTCCTTCCAGGGCATCACTACCACTAAATCCTTCTATCTTTAGCTCGGCACAGCACAGCCTAACACAAGCGGAGAGCGGCAAACGCCCTTACTGTCCAAGTATTCCTGCGTCCAACAAAATTTGTGCATCCACAGAACAAATGAGCTTTATTCTTTCTCCTGAAAGCAACAGCGATAGACCCGCACCACTCCTGTGGGATCAGTGTGGGAGCCACTCTCCCTTCAGAAAGAAAAGAATAATTCCCTCTTCATATTTTCAAGCCAGCAGACCAGCCTCCACCATGCTTCGGGCTGTATTTCCCAGACAAAGGCCCTGCTGGGCCTGAGGCCCATAGCTATTCAGCACTGGTCTCCCTGCTGAGAACTTGCATTCCCGAAGCAGCACAGCCCTGGGCACGGGGGACCCAGGAAGAGGGAAGGCAGTGCAGCTCCCAGCATCCTGCCAGAGAGCAGAGAGGATACTCCTGACACCACTTTGCTTCGCTTCCATGATTTATGTCAGGCAGCCAGGGCCTTTCTCTTCCCGATTTATGGCCGTCTGTCCTGGGGAGAACATAAATTACTGCATCTATGGCAATTTACATCTCAGTAAGATACAGGAGAAGACACCTAGGCTGGCACCCATCTCCTGGGGTATTAGGAGAAATTAGGTTGGGAGTGGTTCCTGAGAGCCTGCAGGAGACCAGGAGGGCTGTGCCGCTCCCGGAGACCCTGCCTGCCTGCCCTGGCTCTGCGTTGGGCTCAATTACCCTCCTTCTAGAAACACAGGGCTCCCGATGGGCTGGGGGGAGGCACTGAAGATTCAGAGGACTGGCCCAAACCCAGGGAAAGGTGCGAGACTCCAAGCACAGGGTTGGGAAGAGAGAAAGAACAAGATGTAAAAAGAAAAAAGGATGACGGGGACTTGGTGGTCCAGTGGTTAGGGTTCCGTGCTCCCAATGCAGGGGGCCGGGTTCCATCCCTGGCCAGGGAACTACATCCCACATGCCACAACTAAAAAGATCCCGCACGCGGCAACGAAGATCCCACGGGCCGCAACGAAGGCCTGGAACAGCCAAGTAAATCAAATAAATAAATATTAAAAAAAAAAAAAAAAGGATGACGGTCAATTCCCCAAATCACCTGTCTGGTTTGCACACGGAACCATCGAGGCCTGTCCACCAGGGCCTGAGCCAGAGGGGGGCCTGCGGATCACCTGGTAGAACCAGGGCTCCCAACACCCACGACAGGACGCCTTCCCGGGTCCACCCTGCCTCCGTCCTCCGTGTAGCTCCTCTGCGGGCACAGGAAAGTGGGAAGACCAAACTCTGATTTGTTCTCGTGGTGAGTGAGCCAGCACATTCTGAAGAATCGCTAGTCCATCGCTGTGGGTTCTCAGAACCACTCCACTCTGGAATGTCCCACCGCATCTAGTAAACTCTTCCCCAACATTTTACTGGGACCATCCTCAAACAGGCAAACAAGTTCACAGAATTTTAAAGAGACCATCTAATTACCAACCATTTGGACCCTACATATAACATTTTACTATATTTCCTTTATCACGTATTTATCCATCCATCAGTCCATCGTAATTTTTTTTCCATTTCCAAGTAAGTTGCAGACTTCAGTAAATTTCACCTCTAAACAGTTCAGCTGGGAAATCGTTTCCTAGGGTTAAAATTTCTTAACTTTGCAGCGAGGGGATAAAATTTTCACGGAGTGAAATGTACAAACCTTAAGTGTTCCATCATATTAACATTTACAGAAAATTAATGTTGTTTTGGGTGTTGAGAGATACACAACATCCCTCAAAAGGATGGGATTTGCCTTAAGCTGGTCTGTAGCCCCTTCTTTGAATATTCCCACAAATCCACAACCCATGGTGGGGACTCAGATAAAAAGCAGCCATTTGCCCTTCACATCAAGAATTCCTCTCTGTACCTCCCCTCCCAACCTCCCTCCAACCTACCTTGTTTGAGCCTATTCTTGACCTCCCTCTCTCTGCCATGTGGCCTGGCCCCTGGAAGGCCAGCTGTTTACCTCGCTGTAGCCTGGCCTTGATGCACGACACTGGTCTCCATGGACCACAGGTGCCGGCTTCATGCCTGGGGGCAACGTGCTGTTTGGGACAGAGCCCCTTGCCCCAGGCTTCAGCCTGTCAGGGAGGGGGCCAGATTAGTAGCTTCTGGGACAGCAGGATCAGCAGAGAGGGGTGGGTGCTGATCCAAGGAGACTAGATTGTTGGTCCAAAGAGGGCCACGAGCTTGACGAGAGATGGAACGAAAGAGACTCCCATTCCAGGGGAACAAGTTGGGTCACACAAGCCCAAGCATAGCCAGCCCTTAATGTGCTCTTTCATGAGGGCTTTGATGTCAGATGACCAAACTTTCCTCAAGTCTTCCAGGGTTTTGCCTAAAGCAGGGGTCACCGTCCTCCCTGCCTTCCCTCTCCCCCCTGCAAGTGATACCCTAGGACGCATGTCAGGGTCAAAGCCGAGGGTCTCAGGAGCTGCAGAGATGAGACCTGACACCCCACCTGTGATCCTGAATTCAACATGGAAGGGACCAGGGAAGACGAGCATTTCAGGGTTTCAGCAATATCCCGGCCGTAGATTTGGCAGATAACAGCACAGAAGTGTGTGAATCATGAATTGTTGTTTTAGCAAAAGTACTGCAGGTTGATTATAGAAAGTTTAGAGGCTACATACCAGAGTATATATTTTCTCCATAATTTCATTACCAAAAGAGCCATGAATGTTTCAGTTTACAGCCTGCCAGGCTTTTAGCTACTCAGGCACATTTATATATTTTAAAAAGGAAAATCAAATAAACAAAAAAGTCAATACTATATATGTTAATTTGTAATCAGCTTTTTAAAATGAATCTTATCTTAAATATCAGTCCACGCAATTTAAACTTATTGTCTGTCATTGTCGTTCATTAAAAAATTGTTATGGGACTTCCCTGGAAGTCCAGTGGTTAAGACTCTGCGCTTCCACCGCAGGGGACTCTGGTTCGATCCCTGGTTGGGGAACTAAGATCCCTTATGCCATGCGGCACCGCCAAAAAAAAAAAAAAAACTGCTATCATGAAAATTTTAACATAAACATAAAAGTAGAAAAAACGGTGCAATGAATCCCCACATAATTATCATCCAGATTCTATTTATCAAGATTTGACACATTTTTCCACGTGTTCTTTTGCTAAAATAATAGACAGCACACCCCAGATATCACATCACTTCACTCCTTTTTTGGTATGCGGGCCTCACTGTTGTGGCCTCTCCCATTGCAGAGCACAGGCGCCGGACGTGCAGGCTCAGCGGCCATGGCTCACGGGCCCAGCCACTCCGCGGCATGTGGGATCTTCCCGGACCGGGGCACGAACCCGCGTCCCCTGCATCGGCAGGCGGACTCTCAACCGCTGCGCCACCAGAGAAGCCTATAAGCATTTCTTATAGCACCAGAAAGCCCCTATCACACCTAATGAATTTGTGATGTCACCAAATACTCAGTCCATGATAAAGTTTGCCAAAACATCTAAACCATGTTTTGTTGTTACATTGTAATCGGTGTGTTCGGATCATGAATTCTAAATGAAAAATAAAATTAGTTGTCCAAGCAGGCATTCTGGGGAACAAAGCACCCAAGAATGTTTCCCAAGTTATCCAGTCACCAGGACCCCCTTCCACTTCAAGAATACACCTGCGTGGTGTTTCCCCTGCTTCCTCGCAGAGATGTTAAATCACTTAGTCTCACCTCTTCAGGGTCTCCAGAGGCTCCTTCCTGCTCATGACGCCCGTGTCCGGGTCCACCGTGGTTAAAATGCACCTGGACACACACACAGGGCATCATACACGGGACAAAGCAGACGATCTTCACCCTCCCCGCCGTCTCCTGGGCAGCAGTGTATGCACCTCACCTGGAGCAAGCCATCACCCTTTTCAGTTCCACATCACCAATAAGAAGCTCATTCCATGAGTCCTGGAGACAAAGCACATAACTCACGTGAGCACTTCGGATCCCCAGCCCTGACCCACCCGTGTAGGGACTTCACGTGATTCAACAGCTGATAAAGCCGCTTCCATCAAAGATGGCCAGCTGTACATCACGCCTCGCTGTTCCCTCCCTCTGCCTTTAATTTGTTGGTTCTTTCCCCTGAAGTGAAATGCTCCCTCTCCTCTCACTTGTAAAGCTGGAATTGAAACTCATCTCCTTCAGGAAGCTTCCCTGACTGACCCCACTTGACTGGAGGTGCTGTGGAAGGCCAGGGTGGGGCTGACGGAGGGAGCGGGTGAAAGAGAGGAGAGGGTATGGAGAGGGGGGATTACTCTAGGTTGTATCATATCCCTTCATGCTGGCCTAAGGTGGATTAATGTCCTTAATCATTGTGTCTGTTTACCTTGTAGCTCCCCTGGCCAGATAGGAACAAATCCAGAGCAGGCCAGTAGATTTACTTCCCTTTGCATCTCCATGGGAGCATTCACAAAGCTCTCCAGCCCAGGAACCTCCTGGGACGTTTGTCTACGTCCTGGGTCACTGGTGCTTACTTTTCAGGACAAATCAAATCAATGGACTGTGTCCCTCAAATCCAGAAGGGGAGATAGAACATACACACATAAAAAGTGAATGGTCAATATTCCTTTTAAAAGTTTCAGAAAAATTGAGAAAAAGCTTTACAAGACAGCACCCTGTGTGCTGGTTGAACTTTGCAGACAAGCACGGAGCCGGTGGCTGGCTGGCTGCTCTGGGCAGGGGAGGTTTTAAGGTAAAGGTAGGATCTGAATTGAGTCTTCCAGGGTGGAGACTTTGAGAGGCACAAAAGAAGGGTGAGGGGACTCCAGGCAGTAACAAGAAGGAAGCACATTTGATTGTGGTCCTGACCTTCTTACCCTCACAGAGAAGGTGCCTGAGAGCCAAAGACAGGAATCCATGAGTTAAAACAAACCTGCCCAGTCCTTTGTTGATCACAAGCCAGAGAGAAAGTTCCAGGCCCAGAATTTTAACTCTGACAGTGTGTATTATTCTTGATATGTGTATTTCAGGGTTTTGTTTTTGTTTCTTTAATCATAAAATGAGTCTCTTCACTGCATGTTTCACAACAGTCCAAAAAGCTGGGCACCTCGGATTAGAGCAACCCAGCCTGCTCTATGTACATTTCTCCACCAGGAGGCACTGTGGTCACAAAAAAACATAAAAGATCCGAAAGGAGAGAAATGAAGGTTCTGGTTAGGAAATTAATTTATTATTAATTAAAGAAATATTTACAGAGCCCCTTTTATGGGCAATAAAAACTGTTGGGGATTGCGTCACAGATAAATAAGTTAAAAATTCCACCATCAGGAAAGTATCTCTTTGGCAAACTGGCGGAAAAGGAGAAAACTATTTACGTGTTGAATGCACACTATGGGCCCAGAACCGTATTAAACGTTAGAGAAGGGCCCATGAAAATCTTCCTACAGAACATGTTATCTTGAGGTGATAAGAAATTGAAACAGGAGAAGCTGGATATGGAGAGGCACAGACACAACACAGTGTGGCTTTGGAAAAGAGAAGCAGCTCTTCCAGGTCTGGCAATCAGAACAGATCTCTCAGGGGAGGTGGCTTTTCATCTGGGTTTTTAAAGAAGGCCAGGAGTTTCTAAGTGGGGCGAGAGGCAAGACTTGGGGTGAGCAGGAGATAAGAGAATACAGTCCTTATGTAGTTCTCAGTCCAGTCTGTAGCTTGGAGCTTTTACTGGAAGTAAAGGCTGGGAAAGCAAAGTGTGGCAAGATTATGGAGGGACCAGAATCGTAGAGTGGGCAGTTTGGGACTTTTGAGAACTGGGGAGCCACTGAAGGCTTTTAAGCAAGGCAGCCACACTGACTGTCACAAACTTTTAGAGGAGAAGAGATCACTCTGGTGCTGAGAGGCTCAGCTGTGACTACATCCAGGACCGTTCAGCGGTCCAGACTTGAGACAACAAAGGTGATCTAGCTGGCGGCTGCAAAAAGAAAGGGAGCAGATGGGGCTGGGGATGAGGAAAACATAGGAGAAGAAAGAGTCAGGGGTGACTTACAAGCTCTAAGCCAGGGTGAAAGAAGGAATACGGTAGCCAGGATAGAAGCTGTGGAGTAAAGACAGGGGGTTTGCGGAGCTTATGAGGTCAAGTTTGCTAGGTCCACAGAACATACGAAAACTCCCAGCAGACAGTCAGAAAGGTGAGCCCAGCACTGCAAGGGGGAGTCCACGGTTGGATACTTGGGAAGGACCCACATAAGGGTGACAGATGGTGAAGCTGCAGGAGAGGGTGTCATCACCAAGGGAAGGTAGAGAAAGAGAAGGGTCGAGGCCAGAAATTTTGGAAGCCCCTACCTGAGTGAGGAGTAGGGGGAGGAGAAACAGCAAAGGCACAAGGGCAGTGCAGCCAGGGAGGGAAAGTTCCAGAAGCAGTACCTATCAGTCCAAGGGGAGGGCAATGATGACCAGGAAAAGGTCTCTGAAGGAGGGAGGAGAGAAGGGCAGCCTTGGGCTGAAGTGAAGTTCTGAGAAGTGAGGGTGAGGAGAGCAGATGATGGGGGTGAAGGGATGCAGAGAAGGACCACGATCACGAGAGGCAGGTTCTGAAATGAGGAGGGGGTTCACTTCCCAGAAGCCTCCACGCAGGTCCTCAGCCTCTGGCCAGTCTGCTCCGCCCACTGCACCTGGCACCACCTGCCCTAATCGTCTCCAGATCCCTGCCGCAGGTAGATGCGCACAGTGCAAACTGGGTTTTGCCACTCTCTTGCCTAAAATCTTTTCCAGACCCTTCCTCCGAAGGCGATACCCCTTGACACCAGGGACCTTGGCTCTCAACGCCCCTCCCTGAGCGCCGATGCTGTAAAAGACAGCAGTTATCTCCGTGCCAGCGCAGCCCTGCTCGTGTGCCCCCTCCCTTGGTGTTTCTTCCTTCTGCGTCACCTGGCCAACCTAGGCTCATTCACTCACTTAGCAAAGAATTCATGCTGGGTGTTTTTCTAGGAGCTGGGAGAACAACAATGGTCAAGTCCTGTCCTCAGAAAGCATGTGTAGGGGAAACAGACAACAAATCCCCCAGTAAACACGGTGTATCAGGTGGGGATGTGTGCCGGGGGGGACTGGGGCATGCAGGCCAAGCAGGGTACAGGGTGATCAGGGAAGGCCTCACTGAAGGGGAGGGAAGACCTCAACAGGGAAGTGAAAGAGGTAAGGGAGTGAGCCATTCAGATACCTGAGGGAGGGCATGCCAGACAGAGGCACCAGTAACAGCAAAGGTCCCGGGGAAGGAAGCAGCAGAGAGACAAAGAAGGGAAGAGTGACAGGAAGTAAAGCTCTGAAACTAGGGTTGTGGCATCACACAGAGCCTTGACAGCAATTATAAGGATCCCATTTTTGACTTGAAGAGAGATGGAGAACACAGACAGAGTGCTGAGTAGAAGGAAGACATGATGTGAGTTACATTTACAGATGACTTTGACCTTAGCTGTGATGAGAATAGACCTTGTATGGTGGTGGGGGTCAGTCAAGGATAGACCAGTGAAGAGAGTCTATTGCAACAAACCACAGGAGAGAGGGTGGTGACTTGGCCCAGAGAGGAAGTGGAGGAGCATGGCAAGAGGACAGAGCCACCAAGATTTGTTGATTATTTGAATGTGGGAGGTGAAGGAAGAGAAGAACACAGAGTGGTTCCCACTTTGGGGCCTGAGCAGCTAGAAGTCAGAGCTGCCATACACCGAGATGTGCAAGGCAGAACAGAGCAGACCTGGGAGTGGAAATTCAGCCCCCAGTGCTGGACATCCTGAATCTGAGACGAGATACCCCAGTGGAAATACAGACAAGGCAGAGGGAGAGTTCTGGTGTAAAGATGTTAGTCAAGGGGTCCTCAGTGTGGAGAAGGTTTTGAAAAATACAGACCAGGGCATGAGTAGAGACAGAGATTGCTGCAGACTGAGGGTTTGTGTCCTCCCAACCTTCATGTGTTGAAACCTAATCCCCAGTGTGGTTGTATTTGGAGAAGGCGGCCTTTGGGAGGTGATGGGGTCATGGGGGTGGTACCCTTGTGAATGGAATTAGTGTCCTTATAAAAGGGGCTCCAGGGGACTTCCCTGGTGGTCCAGTGGTTAATACTTTGCCTTGCAATGCAGGGGGTATGGTTTCGATCCCTGGTCAGGGAGCTAAGATCCCACATGCCTCCCAGCCAAAAAAACCAAAACATAAAACAATCAATATTGTAACAAATTCAATAAAGACTTTAAAAATGGTCCACATCAAAAAAAATCTTTAAAAAAACCCAAAAAACGGGACTCCAGGCATCTCCCTTGTCCCTTCCACCACATGAGGTCACAGAGTGAAGACAGCCGTCTACGAACCAGGAAGCAAGTCCTCACCAGACACCTGCACGAATCTGCAGGTGCCTTGATCTTGGACTTTCCAGCCTCCAGAACTGTGAGAAATAAATTTCCATTCTTTATGAGCCTGAGCCCATACTGCCCAGTCGCCCCCCTCTCCTGTCTGTGTTAAAAAAGTTGGGTGGCCGGTCACCTATCACCCTCAGCTCACCACCTTCCTGGCCTGTCTTACCTGGCTGTAACTACCTGTTCACATTCTAATCACCTGGACCGTGAACCCCTTTGGAGAAGCAACTGTTTCTTCAATCCCGATTTTCCTACAGGTCTATTCACAGTGCATAGTACACAGGGGCACTAACCCATTGTGTGATGCGTGAAACATTATTCCAAAAAATGAGGCCAGCCCAGCTGAAGCGTTGTATTAACATCCAACTTAAAATATGAAAGAATCCCAATTAGGGAACACTCAGAATCAGAGAGAAAGCCTTCTAGGACAAGAGTCAGTTCAAAGAAACCTCCTAAATCTGAGGTCCTACTCTGGGCCATCCCCTCTTAACTTATCCCATCTTCATCTGCCCATCTCAGACCGTGCGGTAGGAAATGTCTTCCATGTGAACCGTGATACAAAGACCAAAGCCAGGAAGGGAAGAAGCTTAAAGGGGGCCACAGTCAGGGAGGGATCGATGGCCTGAACCAAGCTTCTTTACTTTGATTATAGTAATGAAACCACTGCCTACCTCTCTGGGCACTTTCTACGTCTTGGTGCTTTTGGGGGAGGCGTCAGCTGAAATTACTCACATTTTATAAACGCAAGAAGCAGAGGTCTCAGAAAGTTCCAGGACTTATCCAGGGTCAGACGGCCACTTATTGAAGCAGGGGGATTCAGATCCAGATGTCCTGACCCAACGCCCGGCCCCTAGAATGCTCAGAGCTCCTGTGGGCTGTGGTACAGTCTGGGTTCTTGCCGTGGGGCAGCCCTTGGCTGAGCCATCTCAGGTTGAAGGTGGCACTGGAAGAGTTTTAGGGAAGTGCCATCTCAGCTTGGGGACAGTATCCACCCACAGCAGCCCTGCTATAAATGACTGTCTCCCCAAGGGAGCCCTCGACTACACAGGAAGGCCACCTTCCACATCCTGCTCTGTGGCCCACACAGATCATGTATTCTATGCTAAGTACACTTGGCTCAAAATGAACCTGCCTGCTTGGAATTCTCCTTAGAAGTCTCAGACCCTGAACTGCCCCTCGACGCCAGCGTCTCTGCCTCATTTATATTTGCATCCTCCACACAGAAGTCTGTACTGATTAGATGCTCAAGAAATTGCAAACTTGAATCATTGCATAATATGGAGCCAATACATAATGCATCCTTCTGAATAACTTAATGCAACATCAAAGACTCTCATACCTTTAAAAAAAAAGTTAAATCCAAGGAAAGGGACAAGAAAGGTATAGCGTTACCTCTGCATAGACACCACACCCTGAAATTATGATATTGGGCCGGAAGTTAGTTGCCTTAACTTTCTTCTCTAGCCTGGAGTTGAGATCTGCCAACGATGCCTCAGAAAGGATCAAGAAGGGGCTGGCGTCTGAGTACGGGATCTGATGAGAAAATAGGAGCTGTTATAGCGTGAGACACACAGAGGCATTTCTCAGAGGTCACATGGGTCTGACTCCTGGAACCTTCCACCCCTCCCCCGCCCCACCTCCCCACACAATCTTTCTAAGTATTTCTCCAGTTCTATTTACAGAAAAGTCACAGCGATTCAGAAGCTTTAAATAGCCTTGCAGATACCAGGAATAACATGATGGAGTGAAGAGAACATGGTCTCAGAATCTTAGAGCTGTCCCTTTCTCATCTTCCAAACTCTCACACATTTATTTTGTTAAGGTTTGATGGCCTCATTTGGTGTGATAAAAAGTATTCGCTGATTCCACAGATACTTATTTTTCACACAACCTGCAAATCAATGTTCAGCATGGCCGTGGCAATGGCGCTACATAGCATTGTATGTTTTACTCTCACGATGAATTCTTACAGCCTTATTTCTTTAAGGGCCAGTCTGGTCATTTTAAATCTGTGGATCTCCATACCCACACTCATCGACCCAACTATGAGCTGCCACACCCTTGCAACCACAGTGTAAAAAGGTTGGGCTCCACATGCGATTACAGAATGGAGTGGGAAAGATACTGACCTAGAACAGTTTTGAAGCCTCGTTGCCACCGGAAGGTTTCTGTGAATAGGAATTTTTGCTCTCAGGCAAAAATGCAAGGGTCCCGTAAATCAAGAAACACAGATGCTGCTCCTACTGGAAGGGCCTTACTTTTTGCAATTGCTTGTGACAGAAGTAATGGCAAAGTGACAGAGCCGAGCTCAGCAGACATGCCGCCCTGCTCTCCCCCTTCCAAGGAAGCCTGTCTTCTATAGGACACACCAAAGGCCAAAGCCAAGGGACTCCTCTGACCTGGTCTGTGGGTCGAAACGGGTCTTCGATCTGGTGAGAATTTCTCGGTTGCATGTGAGGTTCAAAGTGCACCAGGCGGTACGGCTGCGTCTTCAGGAAGTTTGTTATCCAATGGGCCGCGGCCTCACCGCAGTCCCGGCCCTCGACCTCCAGGCCCTGCACTCTGCAGGGGTTGGGGGCAAAGAACAGGTATTTGAAGATCTGGACACCCTACCATGTCCTACACATATCCAAAAGGCTGCACCAGGCTACGATGTCGCTGTACGTCCTTCATTATCAGGAGACGTCACTTTAGCCTGGCCCTGCCTCTGAACCATGTGGAAGCCCAAAATGAAGACGCAGTTTCAAGCCTTGTTCCCCGTCCCCCCCCCCTTTTTTTTGAAGTCTAGTTGATTTACAACATTGGGCTCGTTTCGGGTATATAGCATAGCGATTCAGTACTTTTGCAGACGATAATCCATTACAAGTTATTATAAGATATTGGATATAATTCCCTCTGCTCTACAGTAAATCCTGGTTTCTTATCTACTTGACAAACATAACAGATTTCTGTACGTTAATATTGTATCCTGCAACCTTGCTGAATTCATTTATTAGTTCTAATAGTTTGGGAAAGGAAACCTGAGTCCCAAGGGCTCTTGGCATCTTTACCCTAATCTAAGCTTTCTGATTCTGCAATTTCCAAATGTGACCTTGTGTAGTCTTTGGGGCATGGACCAAAAGCCTGTATGGGACCATGAAAAAAGTTTCCACATAATTCCAAGTGAACCAGTAATTAAATTTAAAAAATTTTAACCACAAGAAAGTATGGGTACATATCCAACTGTAATAGGGGCCAGGCATGCTCAGCGGGGCCGGGCCAGCAGGTTTGAGTAGCCGCCCGCGGTCAGCCCAACGCCACGTCCCGTCACTGCCACTCCTTCCCCAGGAGCCAGCAGGCGGGCCGTGGAAGGCCTGAGGCCCTGGTGCTGCTGGCAGTGAGGGCTGCAGGTGCCACACTCGTGAAATAGGGACAGGGCGGGCGTGCAGCTGTTAGCGCCCGGCGCCGGGGATGGGGGCTGACACTGAGCGGTCCTGGGGCAGGGAGTGTGATGGGAGGCGGAGGGCTCCTTTTCCCCGGAGCCCTCCAAGCCCTAGAGCCTCCGGGTGGGTGAGCTGAGGGCACAGGGGACAGGCTGAGGGCTGTGTCCTGCAGAGCTCCAGAGCCCTCGCCACAGCCCCCCACCGTCAGGGCCAGGCTTGGACCTAATGGTCGCAGCGGTCTCCCTGGAGGCCTCAGCAACTGGAGTACATGGACACTGCCATTAAGGTAAAAGCTTCTACCGGCTTCAGTCTCTCCCGTTCACGTTTCTGATTGGTATTAGTTAACGTTTGTTTTGGTGGAGGTTTATAGGAACGTCATGACCTGACCGTGACCTGACCTCAAGACCGAAGGATGTGACCCCAAGAAGTCTGCAACAACTAACCATGCCCTCCCTCACCTCTCCTAGAAAGGGGCTTTGCTGAAAGCTTTCAGAGAGTCCAGGGCTTTTTAAGGCAGAAGCCACCCGTCTCCTTGCATGGCCCTGCAGTAAAGCTTTTTCTGCTCCAAACTCCGAGGTTTTGGCATTGCTTGGCCTCACTGTGCATTGGGCACACAGACTTGCGTTTGGTAACATAACCGCGGCAGACAAACAGGAACCAGAATATGGAGAAACGTGAAATACAAATTGCAATAGGCATATTAAAAAGTTTGCCTCAGACAATGATGAATGCAAATTAAATCAATAAGAAGTGACCGTTTTTAACACAAAAATGGCAAAATACTTTTGAACATCATGGTCAGAATGAGATGAAACAGATATGCTTATAAACTGCTGGTGAATATATAGCTGGTATAACCATTCTGCAAAGCAACTGAGCAACATATATCAAAAGTCTGTAGGAGTCATACTCTTATCGCTGGCAAAACCACTGCTAAAATTTTTTCCCTAAGGAAATAATAAGAGATATGAACAGAGATTTATGCCAAGTTACCCATCACATTCTTCCTCATACCTGGAAAAAACTGAAAACGATCCAAATGTATAAACATGGGATGTGCTAAAATGCATTCGAGGACACCCATGCTTTTAACAATCTGAAAAAATACTCAACGTACCCTTAAGTATATAAACCATATTCAAGATTGGTACTATTTCAATTTGGTTTTTAAAGTATTAGCCATAGAGACAGAAAGAAAATATGTCAAAGTATGAATGATAGTTATCTCTGATAGGTTTTGTTTTCTTCCCTTTTTTGGTATCTTCCAATTTCTCAACAATGAATATGTATTTTATAATCAGAAAAACCATCAAATTAAGATGAAAACGTATTATTATGTTCAAAATTCTGATATTACAGAAATCATATTAGTTCTGCATTTTACGAACTTTTGGGGTCTTTAGACATTTTTCAAGTAGCTACATTTTTGGATGTGATGTTATTTTCTATGATAGGCTGTGGACTAATTAAGCATTCACGTGGCATTTTCATTCAAAATGCAGAAACTGTAACAAGAGTATAATTAGACCATATTTTAACTTTCTCATAATACGATAAAAAAAATGAACTCTAGGCATGATTTCTTAAAAGCAGAGCTAGTTTCCTGGAATAATTGCTCCCTTGAGGGCCTTCTGATGTTGAGGAAAGACACTCTGTACAGAGCAGTCTCCTGGCTGAACCTCCACGCTCCCGATTACAGGGAACCCTGGGCATCTGCAGGTCAGAACACTCTTCTGGTTGCAGCTGGTCTTTTCTATTTTGGAACTTCCTTTCATTAGAGCTAAATATCACAGGTCATATAGCCATTTGCAACTCCCGCCATAACTCAGCTTTGGAAGATTCCCAGTCTTTCCAGGCAACACAGAGATGATCCTAGGGAAATACATTGATCTAAACTCACCTCTTCCAGGACCCTCTCCCCACTCACTCCAACCCCATTTTTGTCCTTTATCCTCTGGTGGTGTTATTTTTCTCTTGTTGACATGTCAATATGCCTTTGATCCCATAGTTTTCTACATAACTCTTTTATGTTTCTCTGCCCCACATCAACACACATTTCTGAAGCTGCTCCCCTTTTCCACCTTCTTTTAGGTCATCACGATGTTGAGGACTTGACCCTATATATGTACATTTGCAGTCAATGGTTAATTATTGACAGTGTTTCCCCAGATTTCCACCACATTTCCCATTTTCCCAAAACTGCAGGAATAAATGCTCACACAAGGATTAAGAGCTATCCTTTCCTTACCTGCACTTGTGCACTGCATTTGTGGTGGGTGTCTTGATGGGCAGCCGCAGGTCCTTCGTGTAGGCTGCACTGAGGGTCAGGGTGTCACCCTCACAGGTCAGGGAAATCAGGACCAGGCGGGGTTCCTGTCGAGCAGTAACCATATTCCCCTCCTTGTTGATCACAAGCCAAAACCTGCCATTTTCAAAACACAAGGTATGCATGGCCCACCATGACAGGCAGCCAGTCTCTGGGGGAGTCTCAGTGATACACTGTCATCTTTGATTTCCTTGCTGTAAGCCTGGTGTGTGTGAGTTTGTGTGCGTGTGTGTATGTGTGTGTGTGTGTCAGTCTGTCTCCCTGTCCTAAACATCAGCTCATCAGCCCAGCAAGACTGAATCTGTCAGTTAATTTCAAAGTGTTTAATAATCACTCGTGCATCGGACAAAATACCTGCAGAATATTTTGAGCTCCTTGATGGCACAGAAATCAAAGAAGTTAATTATACGTCCATCTCAATTGCCAGAAAGTCTGGTCACTTTCATAAACATGCCCTAAGGGGATGATAGGAATCTATCTCGGAGAAAGACGAGGAGGCATGGTGCCTGGCACAAGGAGGCATTCCTGCTGGTGGAAATAACAAGATGTTGCTGTATTGTTCTCAGAGGGTGGAGTCAAGCTGAACAGCAAACAATGCCACTTACACTTTGCCAAATCCACCCCCAACTTTAAAAAAAAATTAACGTTTCAGTATTCAGAGCTGTGACTCCTGCAATTTGCCAAAAGGCCTATTGTTAATATGGACATTTTTTGGCCCAGTACTCAAGGTCTAGAGGTACTTCCCAAAACAAAGATAAATGGAGAAATAAAAGCAATAGAAAGAACTGTTTCCAGTAAAAAAAAAAAAAATGATGGGTTTGTATAGGGGACCTTTCAGCTACTGAGGAAGCTAAACATTGACATGTTGGTCATTTCCATTCACACTGAATGGAATGATTACAATGATAGAAGTGAGCTTGTGCTTTGGGAATCCAGAGACATAAGAAGAAAATATGGCAGATACTTTAGATCATCACCTCCGGCGGGTCATCGTGGTTGAGTTGTTCAGCTATGCTAGAAAAATAAAGTTAGTGTAAGCCTTTCCCAAAGGAACTCCCTCTGACCAATCCTTCATCCTGGATACAGGATGTCCCATATCCTTGGTACTAGCATGTGAATATTCTTTCTGCTACTCCTTCCTAGTAATAATGGTAGTCTGATATTTCTAAAATACACATCTGATCACGTCACCCCCTTCTGCAAGCCACAACCCACCACCGCCGCCCTGTGGTTCCTGCTTTCAGAATAAAACTCTAACTCTTCAGCAAGGCAGGCAAGGCCCTTCATCATCCAGCTACCCTCCCAGCCAGTCTTACCACCTGTGCCCTCACACATGCCAGCCTTTCTTTTTCTTTTTAATTTTTTTAGTGCGGTAAGATATACACAACATAAAATACTTGGCATACTCTTAGGTACACACCCAGAAGAACTGAAAGCAGGGACTCCAACAGATACTTGGGTGCCAATATTCACAGCAACCTTCTGCACGATGCCAAAAAGTAGAAACAACCCAAATTTCCAACAACAGAGAATGGACGTGAAAAAAATACGACTTTAACCATTTTTAAGTGCACAATTCAGTGGCATTAAATACTTCCATAGTGTTGTGCAACCATCACCACTATGTGTTTCCAAACCATTTTCGCCATCACAAACAGAAACTCTGAACCCATGAAGCAATAACTACCCATTCCATTCCCCTCTCTCCCCAGCCCCTGGCAACCTCTAATCTGCTTTCTATCTCTATGAATTTGCCTGTTCTAGGTATTTCATATAATTGGGACTATATAATGTTTGTCCTTTTGTGTCTGGCTTATTTCACTTAACATAACGTTTTCAAGATTTGTCTGTGCTGTAGCATGTGTTAGAACTTCTTTTTGTGGGTGAATAATATTCCAAAGTGTGTATATACCACATTTTCAGTTCCAGCTATGAAGTCCTTCCTGACCACCCCAGTTTCTCTTGTTCCTTCCTCTGTGCTCCCTGGCACTTGTCACGTTGAGTCAATTACCACCTAGGACTGCAAGCTTTTGTTCGCTTCTCTCCATCACACGTTTTGATAGTATGATGACAAAAACAGCTCACCATTCCACCGTGTCACGAATTGCCCTCTGTCTGGGGAACTGGAAGGGGGAAAAGTTACAACCCTCATCAGTCCTGTGTGTTACCTACAGAAACTGAGGGCTGGTCTGAGAGGGAGTCTGAAGTGCAGCCTTACACTGAGGCCGAGGCCAGACCCAGAATAGGACAAAGCTGCTTGCTCTGGGCCTTTGAGATCTTCGCAGAACCCCAGGAATTCACACAGGTCGAGACTACCCAGGTCGGGCATGAATAAAACCCCTATTTACAAAGCACCAGTGTGCTAAAGAAAACAAGAGTCCCGATGCCACTGCTGTGTGGCTCTGAACCCCAGTTTCTTTATCCATAAAAGGGTGCATGAGAGAATTAGTGAAAATAAAGTATGTAATAGCACTTTTTAAGCTGCAAGAATCTGAAACTTTAATCGTTGTTATTACGATTATGTGCTCCACCTTGGTGAGCTCTTTGAGGCTTTGGATCCGTGGCTCCAACTTGCCCCAAGTTCTCAAGAGACAAGTAAAAGTAAAGTGGCGGGGACCAATCCTGTGAATCTCGCCCCTTCCGCTAGACGGAGTTGAGTCAGTTTGCTTGCGCACCTGCTGACGCCTGGGGACCTCCTCTGGGGCGCAAGCCATCGCAGGAAGGCAGATCGGGACCCTGGGTCTGCGGTTGGGAGGTGACGGCCCCTTTTCCTCTTCTTCCTTGCCGCTCCCCCGACCCCAGCCAGCTCCCACTCTCTTTGTAAGGGAAGGACTCCGCAGGCCTCCCCCGCTCCCGGGCTCAGCCCTACCTGTCCCGCAGGTGACCGCTGCGCAGCCCCAGGGCCGTGCACTCCGCCGCCTTCACCGACACCCCCTTGCAGGACTTGAGGGGGTAGATCCAGAGCTCTGCCACGGTCCCCACCTGCTGCAGCCGCCGGCGCCGCCTGGGCCGCGCGCGTCGCCAGGCCACGGCCCCCAGCGCCACCGCGGCCAGTCCCAGCGCGGCTACCCCGAGCCAGCGGGGCCGGGGCTGCGGCGCGGGGAGGCCCAGGCGGGCCAGCGCGGAAGAGCCGGCGGCGCCCATGACCCAGCGATCGCGGGCGCGCCGGGGACTCCAGCGGGGCCCACCCGAGACGCCAAGCAAGCCAGGCAGGAGCGCGGCCGCCGCCGAGGGCTGCTGGCGGAGGGGCCGCCCTTAACCGGGAGCCCAAGGGGAAGGCGGTTCCTGATTCTCTTTCCGGCCGCAGTACCGTGTCCTGCTCCTGAGGTTGGCCCTTGGGGCGCTGCGGGCGGGAGGTGGTGTCTCGGCTGCTACGCGGTCTACTGCCCGCCGCCGCCTCCACTTCCGCCGCCTGCTGGCCACTCGGCGACGTGCCCTCCCCCAGGATCGCTACAAGTGACCAGTTTACTTATTTACATATTTGTGGCATTGACTTAAAAAAAAATGCACAAGGTGAAAGTTGCAAGTTAAGTTTTATTTGGAGCAAAATGAGGACTGCAGCCCGGGAGACAGAGGTTCAGTTAACTCTGGAAACTGCTCAGAGGAGGCGAGGGGGCAGCCAAGGATACATAGGAGTTTGGCAACAAAGGGCAGGTAGTGTGGAATGTCATAAGATTATTGTTAATTAAAGAAAACCAGTTATCTCAAGTTAAGGAATTTACCCCTTTTCTATGTATGGGCAGATGCAGGAGACCAGGCTCACTGAAATCACTCCTTTGATATGCACCTCAGCTATCTGGGCCAGGATCCTGTATTTTTACATCCTGAGTTTCCTAGGGCTCACGGCAGGGAGTGACTGCAGTCTGATGGCTGCTAGATGGCAGGGATCCTCTTCAGCCCTGAGTTTCCTCAGGGCTCACAGGTTCACGTTGGAGAGTTGCAATCGTTGATGACTGTGACATCCTTTGTTTATTGATATGGCAGGAAATATGTCATTTATAAATATTCCATACCTTTTATAAATATTCCATTTATCAGTGGGTTATTTAACCTACAATAAACAAAAAATGTTTGCAGGGCAAAACATAATTTTGAAATTAGAAACCAGGCAGCGGGCAGATCCCTTTCCTGGAGATAGGAGCGGGCGGGCACCACCAGCTTCCCAGTGTCCAGCTGCCTTAGAAAACCCTAAAGATTCCACACATAAAAAAAAAAAAATCTGTTATAATTAATAAATGAATTCAGTTAAGTTGCAGGTCACGAACTCAATATACAAAAATCAGTTGCATATCTATACACTAACAATGAACTATCAGAGAAATTAAGAAAACAATCCTATTTATAACTTACCAAAAAGAGTAAAATACCTAGAAGTTAATTTAACCAAAGAGGTGAAGGATTTGTACTTTGAAAACTAAAATACGTTGAAGAAGACACAAATAAATGGAAAGACGGTCTGTGCTCATGGATCGGAAGAATTAATATTGTTAAAATAACCACACTACCTAAAGCAATCTGCAGATTCAATGG
This sequence comes from Neophocaena asiaeorientalis asiaeorientalis, assembly GCF_003031525.2. Lineage (NCBI taxonomy): Eukaryota > Metazoa > Chordata > Mammalia > Artiodactyla > Phocoenidae > Neophocaena > Neophocaena asiaeorientalis. Next base: position 2,538,266 of record NW_020173691.1, read on the forward strand.
AATCCCTAACAAAATTCCAATGGCATTTTTCACAGAAATAGAAAAAACAATCCTAAAATTTGCATGGAGCCACAATAGATCCCGAAGAACCAAAGCAATCTTGAGAAAGAAGAACAAACCTGGACACATCACACTTCCTGATTTCAAACTATATTACAAAGCTATAGTAATTAATATAGTATAGAGTTGGCATAAAAACAGACACATAGATCAATGGAATTGCTCAACTGAGAGCCCAGAAATAAACTCACACATATCTGTTCAATTAATTTCAACAAAGGAGCCAAGCATAAACAATGCGGAATGGATAGGATAGCCTTTTCAATAAATTGTGTTAGGAAAAGTATGAAACTGAAACTTCTCTTCCCACCCTATCTTACACCATACACAAAAATCAATTCAAAATAGATTAAAGACTTGAATAAAACCTGAAACCATAAAACTCCTAGAAGAAAACATGGGCAGTAAGCTCCTTGACATCTGTCTTGACAATGATTTTTTAGATTTAATACCAAAAGCAAGGGCAACGAAAGCAAAAATACATAGTGGGATTACATCAAACTAAAAAGCTTCTGTGCAGCAAAGGAAACCATTAACAAAATGAAAAGGCAACCCATAAAATGAGGGAAAATATTTTCAAATCATATATCTGATGAGGGGTTAATATTCAAAATATATAAAGAACACATACAACTCAACAGCAAAAAGAAAAAAGCCAATTTTTAAAATGGGCAGAGGAACTAAATAGACATTTTTTCAAAGAAAACATACAGATGGCCAACAGGTACATAAAAAGATGCTCATCATCAGGGAAATGCAAATCAAACCACAATGAGGTATCACTTACACCTGTTAAAGAGGCTATGACTGTAAAAGCAAGAGATAAGTTTTGGGGAGAAAGTGAAGGAAAGGGAACCCTTGCGCACAGTTGGTGAGAACATAAATTGGTGCAGCCACTTTGAGAAAAAATATGGAGGTTCCTAAAAATTTTTTAAATAGAACTACCAAATGATCCAGCAATTCCACTTCTGGGTATACATCCGAAAGAAACAAAATCACTATCGTGAAAAGACACCTACACCCTCAGGTTCACTGCAGCATTATTTACAATCACTAAGACGTATAAACAACCTAAGTGTCCATAGACTGATGAATGGAGAAAGAAGTTGTGGTGTATATGTATACAATGGGATATTATTCAAGCATAAAAAAAAGGAAATCCTGCCATTTGTGACAATATGGATGGACTTCGAATGCATTATACTAAGTGAAATATGTCAGACAGAGAAAGACAAATACAGTATGATTTCACTTATAATTGGAATCTAAAAAACCGAGCTCATAGATACGGAGAACAGATTGGTGGTTGCCAGACATAGGGGTAGGATGTGCAAAATGGGTGAAGGTGGTCAATAAGTACAAACTTCCAGTTATAAGAAAAATAAGTCCTGGGGATGTAATGTACAGCATGGTGATCATACATATCAATACTGTATTGTATATTTAAAAATTGCTAAGATACTAGATCTTAAAAGTTCTCATCACAAGAAAAAATATTGTAACTATATGAGGTGACGGATGTTCGCTAAACTTATTCTGACTTCATTAATACACACATATCATTTCATTTATATATACAAATATCATTTCATTTATATGTATACATATCAAATCACTACGTTGTGCACCTTAAACTAATACAATGTTATATGTCAATTAGAAAAAGAAAACTATTTTAATAGAGGTCATTACAATAGGGCTCAACTCTGAATACAGCAGAGACATCTGGGGATCTATAGCCAAGGAGCACAGAGAGGGAGGGAGCGGCTGAAAAATTACTAAGCGGAGACATCAAAGGTAGGGATTCTCTCGAAAACTGGGTTCAGCAAGATTCTTGTTAAAACTGAGCTAGGCAGGTCTGACAAGGCTATAGACAAGGTGGAGGCCCAGTCGAGAAGAGGGCTCAGAGGAGCTTGAGTAAGGTTTGGCCAAGGAGAGAGTTGCTCTCAGGCTCAGCTCAGCACACGGGCCAGGATGGTACAAGACCTCATCAAAATCATCCATGCAGATAGAGGGTGTCTCACATCACAGAAGGGTCAGTTTCCAAAGGACAGTAAATCCTCTTTCCCCAGATGGCAACACACCTCAGGGCCTTTCAGTACTGAGCAAAGATCTGTCCTTGGACATTGCTCCCCACCATAAATATTTAGGTCTAAACAGAGTATATTTGTCCTACCTTTTCTCCTCCTGCCCCAGGTATGCCCTCCCTCCCCACTCCTGTGAAATCCAGGAACTGAGTTCAGAGTACAGAGCTCAGTGCTGCTTCAGCCGTTAGGGCTCTTCAGTGATCTGGCCTCTTCCAGGAATGAGCTGGAGGAAGAAGGGGCTTGAATGAATCTAGCTTCCCCAGAAGAAAGGTTGACTGGTGGTGATGTGCACCATGGGGGGGGTGGGCAGAGGGGAAGCAGTGGCGGGGTGGCAGGTTGGGGGCACAGAGTGAAAGCAACACAGCACAGAACAGCCAGGACTTGAGCTCCACATGCTCCACAGAAAGGGCAGCTCAGGGGCACTAAATTTTGTTTACCTCTGTTTACTTCCCTCCCTAATTTCTCTTTGGAAATTTAACAGGAAAAAAGTTGTTTCTCTACTTTAACGGTTGACTTTAAAGTGAGCATGATTTTTCAATTTCATCGTTTCCAAACTTCACCCAGGGATATAGCTAAGTGAACACTTTTACCTCACAGAGTACTGGGAGTGGAGGTGAATTTCAGGCCCAGAACCCAGCGAAGGAGAGTGGAGAAGGAAGGAACAGCTGCTCTTCACAGGGCACCAGGCGGTCCCCGGGCAGTCACTGGCCATCACACCTCAGACGGGCTATCTGTGTAGCTTATGATGGCCCTACCCCACCAATGACAGGAGCTAACATCTGTGGAGTCCGACTGCACCTCTGCTAGTCTATCAAAAAGGGTAAAGAACAACGAATGACAGTGACTGAAGCTTTAATACAAAATGAGAAAAGCCCTGGAAGCAGACTCAGAAATACCAAAGAAAAAGTACAATTGAGAATCACATTTATTAATATGAAAGAAACCACAAAACTGTGAGTTCATTCATTCTCATATTACATCAGTGAGAATTCTTGCTCTAGTCATACCAAAATAGTTCAAAAATCACTGGCATCTAATAGAATAGTTTCGTGATTCCATCCTCCTACTCTCAAAATTCCATTCTCTTTCAAATCCCATTCTTTTCTTTATCGTACTTAGAATTCGTACTTGGTGTATCTGTCAGTTACAATTACTTTTACCTGGCTTAATAGAGGCATAATCAAACATAGAAGTAAAGTCTACAGAATAATTTCCATTCTCAAATAAAACCCGATTCCATAATGGTGGGGTCAAAACCACACAAGCAAAAAGTCAACAGGACTCAATAGCGATGTAAAAACCAACCAATGAGAATCTGTGTGTTAACATGTCACTAATAGGAATGTGTATGTTAACATGTAAAGGCATATCAGGAAACCTGATGTTTCCCATGTCTCCTAAAACACAGAATGATAGGTAATAAAATATAAACATTCAAAAACATTGTGTAGCTTTTTAGCTGATTCTTTAAACGTTTTTTTACATTCTTTTTTTATATTATTTTCCATTATAGTTCATCACAGGATATTGAATACAATTCCTTATGCTATATGTTAAGACCTTGTTTATCCATTCTAAATGTAACAGTTTGTATCTACCAACCCCAAACTCCCAGTCCATCCCTCTCCCTCCCTGCTCCCCCTTGGCAACCATAAGTCTGTTCTCTATGTCTATGAGTCTGTTTCTGTTTTATAGATAAGTTCATTTGTGCCATATTTTAGATTCCACATATAAGTGATATCATATGGTATTTATCTCTTTCTGACTTATTTCACTTCGTATGATGATCTCTATTTGCATCCATGTTGCTGCAAATGGCATTATTTTGTCCTTTAGACTTTCTTTCCTCAACAATATTAATGTCAGGGATTGGAGAAGTGCAGTAGCTACCCTAACATTAATTTTATCGGCAATTTTATTTATTTTAAAAGTCTTCATTTCTAAAATCGACATATGTTATTATTCCCAAATCACCTCTCATACTTTCCTTGCATTAACTCAGAGCATCCATTAACTCCAAAAAGAGATTCATTTCTACGATGAAGATGGTCATAGGATGGGTAATAAGAATTTGCCCAGGTGGTGCTGTGTTCATTAAAATCCTGATCAGTGCCTCCGGGATGCTGAAACCTGAAAAAATTGTAAGAATCTCTACTTATCTGGCTGTTTCTCTTACCAGTCATAAATAATTCAAACATGCACAAACCAGTCACTTATGAGGTTAAAATGTGCAAAATATAAACTATGTCCTGTACCAAATTACCTCGGCAAAGGCCAGAGCCAGGGATCTCTCTCTCATATGACAGGTTGGGGTGCAGATGAGAAAAGCCCTTTAGAAAGCAATTGGTCAAGATGCTAAAAAATATGCCTACACCCCACGAGGCAATAATTCCACCTTTAGAAACCTAACTTATAGAAAAACAATTTTAAAATGAATATTATTGATAACAACATTGGATATAGTTCGAGTGTCAAATACTGTAAAATGGTGTTTAAACCGTGTCACGTAACGCTATGAAGCCATCAAAAATGACATTTTAGGACTTCCCTGGTGGCGCAGTGGTTGAGAATCTGCCTGTCAATGCAGGGGACACGGGTTCGAGCCCTGGTCCGGGAAGATCCCACATGTCGCAGAGCAACTAAGTCCATGCACCGTAACTACTTAGCCTGCGCTCTAGAGCCCGCGAGCCAAAACTACCGAGCCCACGTGCTGCAACTACTGAAGCCCGCACGCCTAGAGCCCGTGCTCCGCAACAAGGGAAGCCACCGCAGTGAGAAGCCCGCGCACCACAAAGAAGAGTAGCCCCCTCTCGCCGCAACTAGAGAAAGCCCGCACGCAGCAATGAAGACCCAACGCAGCCAAATAAATAAATACATTTATTTTTTTTAAATGACATTTTAATAGGTTGGAGGACTATGAAAGTGTTTATGATACCTAGTTTGTAATTCATAGATACATATTCATAAGCTCGTAGTTCATAGATATGCATAAGTGTGTGTACATATATCATATGATATGTGGGCAGGGAATGTTGCCTGCCCTTCCAGTAAACAAAAAATGTTGCCCACCATTCTGGCTCTATGAGGATCAAGCCATCAGCAACTGCAGAAGCCCAAGGAAGGTGTGCCCTGAGGAGAATTCAGGATGGAGAAAAACGGAAAGCATTCCGTGCTTTGAATACTGGGCCTAGATCATTAAGGTGCATAACTAAGGAATAATTTCAATGAGTCCAGACTCTTGCACCTTCCCATAGGCAGAAAAGCACTAAAATCATTAACTTGAGATGCCTACTCTTTGTGATTAGCAGTCATCTTTTGAAGTTCAACTACATTTTTTTTTTCCCCCAGCAAAACACTCATATATATCCTGGCTTCTCCATTATCTCACGTGCTTTGAATACTGGCCCTAGATCATTAAGGTGCATAACTAAGGAATAATTTCAATGAGTCCAGACTCTTGCACCTTCCCATAGGCAGAAAAGCACTAAAATCATTAACTTGAGATGCCTACTCTTTGTGATTAGCAGTCATCTTTTGAAGTTCAACTACATTTTTTTTTTCCCCCAGCAAAACACTCATATATATCCTGGCTTCTCCATTATCTCTTCAGAGCAGTTCCTCAGAGCTAGCTCAGAGGCTGTCTCCCAGGCTATATCCTCAGTAAAATCCCCCAATAAGACTTAACTCACAACTTTTAGGTTGTGTATTTTTCTTCAGTCGACAGATACATATTTGTATATATATAAATTATATATAATATATATCTGCATTACATATGATACATAATCATACAGATCATGATATAATATAGATCATGGCTACCTTAAAGAGACAAAAAACAAACCAAAATAAAATTTACAAATGGTAACAATGGGTGATTTTTTCTTCTACATTTCTGGTGTCTTCTAAATTTGCTGTGATGAACATGAATTGCATTTATAATGGAACAGATAAACTTTTGTATAATTATATTTTAAACGGATTTAAAAAAAACAACTCAAGTAACCCTGGTGCAACTATTAACATCTATTTTTCTTAATGGCTTTAACCAACCTGTTGGATAAAGGAGACCCTCCAGAATCAGAAACTACAGTAGGCTCACAATCAAAGTAGGGGAGCAACGTTGTTATTTTTAAAGCCCAACAGAAATGCCCACCAGAGAGGAAACCTCTCGGTGCCCTGGGGGGTAGGCAGCAGGGATGACCATGTTCCCCTGATGGGACTCTGAAGGGCTGGCCCTCAGGGAACTCGTGGAGTAGAAGAATATTCAGAGCAGAGAAGCAGGAGAGAACCATCGGGAAGCGCTCAGGGTTTGGCAGGGGAGTGGTGATTTTAAAAAGCTGAAAAGTGATTTTAAAAAAGCTGAAAAGGAGCTTAGGACCAAAGGGCAAACAGCACCCACGTCATGCTGAGCGTCTGGGCACGCCACACTGCCTCTCCACGCCCGTGACCTCCACCCCATTTAAATCACGTGCTGTCACCTCTGCCTGGCCTTTCCCCTCCCCTCTCACCTGCCTCCTGTCCATTCCACACATGGCTCTCAGGACGATCTTCGAAACGCACCGTTTTGATCACGATTTGGACTTAACACAGTTTCCACAGCGACCTTTACCGGCAAACTAACTTTCAAGAACCTATAATAGGCTTCAAGCCTCCTCTTGGTCAGCTGACCTATCTGAGCCTTTGTTTCTTGCCCCGGAAAATGCTGATTATCACATCTATCTCATAGAGACCCTAGAAGGACTACAAAAGATAATACATTATCTTAGGCTTTCTAACACAAGGGCTCTGGGAGTTAAGATGATTGGAAATGGCTGAATGTGAGTGAAACACGGGTGGGAAACGGAGGGACTCACCTCCGTCCACTGCAACACAACAGGATCTGATTTTGAGGAGGTCTGAGACTGAGCAATACGGAGGACCCCTCACTGTTAAGGTACTTCAGAGGCCAATGGGTCCTTCAAATGCAGACAACATGTGAAAGATATTGGCTCAGGTACCCGTCCAGGTCCTGTGAATGGCGGCCTGGCCATCAGGGACACAGGATCAGTTCCACTCAAGCTAGATGACTCAGGCTTGGGTCCATTTTCCCCAGATGCTCTTAGAAATGGTAGGCACTTGGGACTTTCACAATTTTTTTCTCTAGCATTTACTGTATTTCATCAAATCCAAGATACATCAACCCTAAGATATATTATTCTGTGCACACCAAGGTTTTTCTAGAAGACACCCTGAAATGTTATAAGAAGCTTTCTGATTTCAGAGGTTTTAAAAGGTGGGGAAAATAGGCATCCTCAGACTGATGAAATATGTAATATGTAACATGTATGTATGATGTAATACGAAAGATGTAATATGGTTATGTACATGCCTGACCATAGCCAGAAGTTTCTTTCTTTTTTGCCCAGCCTGTCTTATCGTTCTATTCACTACGGCACCTGAGATTGGGCCCTACATGGAGTACTTGTTGCAGTGATGACAATAAAGAGCGTAGCTAATATTTATGGACCACCTTCCATGCAATGCTACAACTTCATATGAATTAACCCTCAAAATAACTTGTATTGGTTGTTTTGGTGAGTACTATTTTTACTCCCACTGTGCAGGTAAGAGTACTGAGGCTTAGAGGGATAGAGGGATTAAATAACTCAACAGAGTTAGGAAAGGGAACTGCTAGGATTATAAACCCAAGTCTGCCTAAGGATCGATCTAGACTGTCTAAACCACTGTGCCACGTTGTCCTGAAGGATGGTCAGGCAAGCAGCTGTGAAAGCCAGGTCAGAATTAAAGAGAAGAATGGTCAAGAGTTTTGGGGATGAAGGGACTTTAAGATCGGGGTTATAGATTTTATGAGAAGAGTTACTTATAATCTTCAATTTGAAGTCTTCTGACTGACTTTCCCATTCCTATAATTTGAGGGGTAGGCGTTATGCTCCAGGAGTCTGAATTTTATTTGGCCCAATGAACTCAACGTGAGAACACTATTTTCTTCCTTAAGATTCAGAATCCAGGCACCTTGTTGAAATGATTTTTTTCACACTGTGAAACATATTTTAAAACAACATTTGATATGGGCTTCCCTGGTGGCGCAGTGGTTGAGAGTCCCCCTGCCAATGCAGGGGACGCGGGTTCGTGCCCCGGTCCGGGAAGATCCCACATGCCGCAGAGCGGCTGGGCCCGTGAGCCATGGCCGCTGAGCCTGCGCGTCCGGAGCCTGTGCTCCGCAGCGGGAGAGGCCACAACAGTGAGAGGCCCGCATACAGCAAAAAATAAAAAATACATTTGATAACAAGCATTTGATTTAACATATTTCCCCCAAGTTGACTTTGAATAGTCTATACATTTCCCCTTCACTTTTCTATCACAGACACAAAAAATAACTACAGATCTCTCCAGAGCCGCTCACCTTCACTTTCTTATTCCTTCATGATGTTCCCTAATGAACTGGGACCCAAACCTGTCTTTCTGCTGGGGCTCCTGCATCCACATTTTATAATGGGTAAGGGAGGTGGAGGAGGCTGCAAGAATGCTGATTGCTGAGGGGAATAAAAATAAGGGGCATTTTCCAGCTCCAAAGAACAGAGCTCAAACTGCTCTTTCTCCCAAGAATTAAAGCAGCAAAACATAAAAACATCTCAACACAAGAAAATGTGGCCATGGCGTCAAGGCACTGCATTCCAGAAGCAAAGATTGCCCTTTACCTAGTGGATCTGTCACTGTACCATCTGGTACACGGGGTCACCAACTTTCAGGCTTCCAATTTTTTCCACCGAATAATAGATCCCAAAAAGTGGGGATGACTGGTAAATGGGCTTCTCGGAAGGATCACACAAGCGGTAGCTGAAAGAAGCAAAAATTCACCCTTAGGCACACAGAGGAAATAACCTAAGTGCTCTCAGTGGAATTCAAGCGTTCATTCTCAGGTTCTCTATAAATGAACAGCAAGCCTTTTCTAAAATGTAGACAGAGAAGTCTTGGCAATTAGTCAAACTGCAAATAATCCTGGTTTTTCTAGAAGTATCCTGAGAGTCTGAACAGTTTTTCTATGGCTTTTGAGCCCAAAAGAAGAAACCTGTACGCATTACTTAAAATAAATACTTTGTTTGCATGTGTACTTCCAGCTTCACAACTCATGGAAATAAATGCCTGTACAATCTCAAAATGGACCTGCCCTGAACTCCAGGCTTCCGCAACAATTCTCATACTCTTGACATTGATTCTATCAAATAAATGTGAGTTGCAACAAAAATAAAATGACTCGAGGTCTTAATTTGGAAATACACATGTAAAGGTTATTAAAAATTGATGTGAGAGGGCTTCCCTGGTGGCGCAGTGGTTGAGAGTCCGCCTGCCGATGCAGGGGACATGGGTTCGTGCCCCGGTCCGGGAGGATCCCACATGCCGCGGAGCGGCTGGGCCCGTGAGCCATGGCCACTGAGCCTGTGCGTCCGGAGCCTGTGCTCCGCAACAGGAGAGGCTACAACAGTGAGAGGCCCGCATACCGAAAGAAAAATAAAATTGATGTGAGAGAGACAAAAATTTCAAAATGTAGGATTATACAATTAAAAATTTGTCCAAAGTACTCGAAGATCCATCTAGAAAAAAAAGAGAAAGCCACAAGTACTCACGTACATTAAACAACAGACACAAAACAAGCAGAGAGCAGAGAGGTGCCCAGACAGAGCACCTACAGCCACAAGCGGTTCCAAGGATGGGGATAATATAGAAATACACTGGACACGTGGATGTTCTACCTTTTCAGGGTTTCCAGCGGCTCCTTCCTGCTGATCACTCCGGTATCTGGGTCCACCGTGGTCATAATGCACCTGTCACACAATAACAAAGGGTTAGGGGACAGTTAAGAACCAATGAGCATGCCACGCGCCAGAGAGTCCTTACCTGGGACAAGCCAAAACCTTTTTCATTTCTACGTCGCCAATGAAGAGCTCACCCCAGGTGTCCTAGGAGAAAAGAAAAAGGTGTTTTTTGAATTAAGGCTTCATCAGTCTTTATAGCAGTCTATTCTTTGGCTGGTCCTATGAAGCTAGCAGAAGAAAGCAGTGCAAGAGGATGCCACGAAGTATTCCCCAAAAAGGACTCAAATGGAGGCAGTGTGTTGGTGAGTCCAGGATCCAGCTCTTGACTTGGTCTCAGAAGCCTGCCCCTTTCAGCACAGCAAAAATAGATCTTCTCTAGGGGGTAGTTTGCCATGAGGACTGTAAACAACTCCAGGTCAAGTTAATGATAGATAATGAGAAGCGGAAAGCTTGCAAGACTGCCCACTCTTTCCTCTTGCTAAGCTACAATGGAAGCCAAGTTACAATCTGATGGTTCTTTGATGAGTGGGACATGACCCAAGAAAAGTCAGTTCTGAGTCTCATCCATCCAACACCTCCACCTTCGCAGAACAGCAGCCTGCCCCCGGCTCTGGCCAGTCACGGCCGCCGGCCCTGCTTTGCTTTCCCACCCTTGAACCATGGTAGGTCCTGCCAACGTCTGTCTCAGAGCTTTCATCAAACCTCACGACTTTGAGGGAGGTTATTATTTTGGTCCCATTTTTACACAAAGATAAGGAGGCAAAGAGAGATTAAAAAGTTTTTTCAGGGTTGCAGCAGCTACGTTTGAAAACCTTTCTGTTTCTGAAGCAGGACTTTTAACCACCCAGCTTCTAACTATACCCATCTATATATCTATCTACACACACACATAGAAACATATATACACACATATATGGAGGTTATACAGATTACATTATATACACATATATACACATACACATTCATATACACACACACATATACACATATATATACGAGGAGGGTATGTTACAGCTCTCTCTTGCTAACAGGAAAGACATCTATCTGCAAAGCTTGAATTTCACAGGACAATCCTTTGTCCAGGCTGCCGGAGGAGAGGCCGGCGGCATCGGGGCTTCACTGGGGCTTCACTCCAGGCTCCATAAACCAACAGTACTTATAACAAGATGCAAAAAAAATGACCCTTGAAAAATTGTTCCCTGATCTCAACCCAAGTGAGGTTTTCGGAGACCAAGAGTCTAACGGATTTGGTGAGAAATCAGCTTCCAAGTGAGGCAATGAGGCATCTATTCCTCTCACCCACTAGGCTCACTCCCCCAAGGACAGGAGAGGAGAGCAGTCTGTCCCCTGCAGGAAGCAGGGCAGAGCAGGGGGTGGGGCCTCTCATGTAACATTTCCCCCTCCCCACTGATGACCAGGCTCCAATCATGCTAGGGTCCTCTTTCAGGGATACACTAACCTCCCAGGGCCTATAGGGCTGATTCAGCAAAGGCACAAAAGGAAGTCCAGTACCTAACTGGGTCTTCCCAACTCAGAAATCTCCTGCGGGATATGACTGAAGCAAGGAGGTCTCTGTGAACGCCCTGGGTTCCCAACCATCATTTATGAAACTGTTTCTGTGCGGAAATAAACTCTGCGTTCCAAACAACCCGTTGAGGGGGGAACTGTGTAACCCTTGTAAAAGGCAAACCCACATAACGTAAAATGGAATCTCTATAGCCTAGCCAGGACTTTTTACAAGCAATGTTCAAACGCAAAACTGCAAGACAGCCATAGTGCCTAGCTAACCTCCTGGAGGAAGGTGGAATATGACCAGTAATAACAGCTCCTGCCTCGGGAAGTGATGGGCCTTGTGGTACCCTGGCCTGGAAGCGGCTAAAAAGGCTGGACGCACTTCGCCACACGAGGGCGCTGCGGCCACAGGAACGTGAGCCCGTCAGGCAGCCCGGGCCGAAGCACGCCCCCACTCAGCTTTCCAAGTAGCACCCCACCCCCGCCAACGTTCAATTTCTTTTTACAAGTGCTGAGCAATCTCATATTTCAAAACAACGTTTTCTGTGGAAAGTCGGCCTCGTGACTGTGATATAAAGCAGGAAGTCTGAAAAGTTCAGTTAGGTTTCCTAGTTTAACAAGACATTTAATCTGCTCTTAACGCTATTACACAACTGAAGTACCCAGTTTAGAATAACAAATTACCCGTTTTCATATGAATTGTATGAAGCCCCCCAAATGCCAGTTCTAATTACCTCCTAAAATATTAATCAGTTTATATGATAACATCACCCATCCTGATCTGATTGTCAGCATTTTGGTGTAAAGCCTTATTTGCAGTAAAAACAAAATGCACTAAGCAAATTAAGTTAAATGAACTTATTAATTATGTTATTAGAGAAAATAATAATGCATTTTAAATTGTATAAAAATAAATTTAAATTAAAGAATACAGGAAATTAAATTTTCCATTACATTCTATTAGACACCCGAGGTGCCTTCCGTAAGCACAGAAACAGCTCCAAGATCTTACAGCGCCTCCTGCTGGTAAGAAGCCTCTCTGCAGCCTGGCAAAATCCAGGCCATTTAGAGCGAACACAGAAAAAACCATGGAGTTTTTGAGATGGAAGAAGAAAGAAAAGGAGGAAAGAAAGCAGGGAGAAAGGGGAAAGTACTATACATAAGGGCTCAGCTCTGTGGAAGAATCCTGAGAATTTACTATTAATTTGCAGGCATTTTGTAAACACTAAATTAAGACTACATGGTTTCCTATCACAAGAAGAATCCAGAGAAAGACATAAAAGAAGGGTTTGGAGTCGTTGCTGAGGAACACACAGAACAGCACAGGGGAGGATGTCTGTTTATTGGAGACCTTCATTGGAGTGCATATGGGCTTGTGCCCAGCAAAACACTAAAGGTACGCCAGGAGATGAATCTCTTTCTCTCTCTCTCTCTCCATATGGCTATATATACACAGCTATATACATATATTTAGAGAGAGGGAATAGCTATATAGAGAGAATATTTATCCATCATTCTCTATATATGTTATGGTTCTCTCTATATATGTTCTATGATTATATACATATATACTTGTGGCTATACATACACATGTATACATGGATATATACATATATTTGTAGAGAGGAAATAGATATATATATTCCATATTTTTCTATGGAGATATATATATATATATATATATATATAGAGAGAGAGAGAGAGAGAGAGAGAGAGAGAGAGAGAAAGGAGAGTGCCAGGTGAGAATGTAGGCCCAGGTAAGCTCTTGAATAACCAACTAACCATAGACAGACAAGACATTTGAAAGTAAGAAGGAAAGACAGAAGGTCTGCTGTTCCATGGTCTACAAACGAATTCTCCTGAGGAGCACAGATCAGATCAGCAGTTCTAATCAGACCAACAGCTACAGAGCCTTTGGGCACCTATACCCCAGGTCCTGCCCGCCTACTACCACCTGAGCCCTTCCCCTCCCAAATCTCAGACACATGATCGGTGCTTTCCTTCCACTGCTCCTGATTCTTTAATGGCTACTCATCAGTTCATTATACTGTGTCATACATACAATTGTTAGAAGAAGTTTTAGGCTATGTTGGGATAATTCGAAGGAATGAATAAGTAAATAAACAAAATTTTTGTCTAGAAATCTTTAAGTAGTTTTCTGGCTTGGTATCAATGACTGGACAAGATTACCATAGGCTCAGAAAGTTATCTACTAGAGGCTGGCTATATGCATGCAGACTTACTGTTTGGGTATTAGAAAGGAGGGTGTGAATCTACACTTATTAACGCTGAATAATGTTCAAGATGTTGCTGAGTGAAAAAAGCACACCTAGATATATATACTACATGTAGGATGATTCCATCTATGTAAAACAAATCTGTTTAAATACCTGTGTGTATATATTTATAGCAATATATTTGGACGGCTTCTCAAGTTTCAATAGTATTATTTGCTTTTTATAATAAATTTCTCTTTTATTTTTTTCGTTTTACTTTTTATACGAAGCATTATAATCCCAACGACACATTTAAAAACATCATTTTAGTCTAGAAAGTTTCTCAGATTCTTTCTGACAACAAATACATGGTGTCTTATCCAACACCAATTCTGCAATTCTTTGACACTCACTGCTGTCCAACAATTTAACTCAATTTTGATACTAACTGCTCTGAGTTAGCACAGACCCCATGGGTTCAGGGCTCAGTCCCACAAGACTGCCCCACTTCAGATGCCAGCAGCAAGTCCCAAGTCTCCCGTACTTCTGACCAACCAGCTATAAATCAAGGGTTCCCATGACCCCCTCTGAGGCTCCATATTTTGCTAGAAGAGCTCACAGAATTCAGGAAAGTGCTTTACTATTACCAGTTTATTATAAAGAATACAATTCAGGAACAGTCAAATGGAAGAGATGCACAGGGCAAGGTATAGGGGAAGAGCACAGGCAGAGCTTCTGTGCTGTCCCCAAATGCACCACCCTCCCAGCACCCTAATGTGTCACCAATCAGTGAGCTCTCCAAACCCCATCGTTTAGGTGTTTTATGGTGGTTTCATTACTTAGGCATGATTGATTAAATCATTAAACTCAACCTCCAGCCCCTCTCCCGTCCCTGGAAGTCTGGGGTGGGGCTGAAAGTTCCACACTGTAATCATGTCTTGGTCTTTCAGCTGACCAAGCTCCCTCCTGAAGCTATCTACCTGCCTCACCCATCCTGACATTCACTTCATTACCATAAACTTAGGTGTGATTGAAAGGGGCTTGTTATTAACAAAAAACGTTCCTGTCACCCTTGTCAGTCAGGAAATTCCAAGGGTTTTAGGAGCTGTGCCAGGAACAGGGGCCAAAGACCGAATAGATATTTCCCATTACACCGCACAGTTAAGCTATCTCAAATCAAAATCTGTTTCTCTATTTTTAAGGTACACAAGCAAAATGATATTCTCTAATGTCCTGTTCGAATCTCCCTATAAAGAAACCCCATGGCATTCTTCCTACAACGAGATCCCTATACACACACATACTTTGCACTGAGTGCTCCTTTCTCTGGGCTCTAGAGAAACAACATGGTTATGTTCCCAGTACCACAACCCTTCTCCTACTGAGCCCTACATCCTGCTTCATCCTGAGACCCTTGCAGGCAGACACAGTGAGGTCACTTTGGTAATCTTAGCATCCATCCTAGAGATTAGCACCCAGGAAGCCCTCAATACATGTTTGTTATCAACAGGAATGTTCCAGAATCTTGGTTATGATATGAATTTGCAAGAAATGTTTCCTTAGCCGAAGTAAAACTCTACCTCATGGTCAAACTTCCTTCACAGACTAACACTGGATGCCATACACGGAGAATTACCAACTTACATGAGACGTGACTTTTAATTTACCAGATAAGTAAAGATTATAGGCATCAATGCTGGCAGGAGTACAAGAAAAAGGGCATACTTCCACTGAGCTTGTGGGAATATAGATGGGTGCAGGGTTTCTGCAAAGCAATTTGGCGATGTATGTGGAGCGCCTTTAAAGTGCTGATTCAGCATTTCTGAAGAGTAAATTTAGAAATGTAGACAAAGACTGTTTTACAGAGCTGTTCATTATTCATGTAAGGGGAAATGGAAAATAGCCTAAATGCCCGATTATACAGGAATGGCTAAATAAGTTATTGCATAGTTCTGTGATGAACTAACATGGAACTAGGAAAACTATACTGACGAGGAATTTGTAAAGATAGAGATGTGTTTGCCATATAACATTAAGTGAAAATGGTGGGATTCAAAATTATCTATACAATATCATACAAACAATATTGGAAACACAATAAAATGTTATTGCTGGCTACTTTTTGACAGTAGGATGGTGAGGGATTTTTATCCCTTTAAATTTTTCTGTATTTTTCTAACTGTATACAGAGGATGTGGTACTTTAAAAAATTACTTTTATAATCAGAAAAAAATTAACTGTATCTTAAAAAGATTCTTGAATTAAATCATTAAGAAGCTTTCTACTTCTCTGCAGCCCTGGTTCCAGATGACCTCAAGGCTTTCTCCTGACCCCGTGTCTGAGCAACCCTGTGCAAAGAAGTAAATCACTTCATCCTCACATCCTACAGAATTACGGGAGATACATTTCTGTTAACCTAAATGCATAACAAATGTGCCAGGAGGAATTTGCTCTTTGGGGGCACTTGGACTTGAAAAATGCAGGCAGAAGGGAAGGACGTCCCAAAGCTGGATAAAGCCAGCAAAGCTGGCTTCTGTTCCCTGGAGGGGTCACCTACTTTTTGGAACACCAGTAACAGGCAACAAAAAAGGAAAGAAGAGACCTTGAGATGTGGCTCTTTCTGTCTCTCTGATGCGTATTCACGGAGGGATAGTTTGCGGGGCTGACGTGACTGCTCGTGTCCCATCCACACACCAGGCTCCTCTGAGGGTGGTTAGAGTCCTGAGGATTCCAGTGTTTCGTGGACAGTAAGAGATCCTAGTCTCCCCTTGGGGTTCAGCTTCTGACTGAGATGCTGGGGGTCCCACACCCACCAATAGCAGAGTCTGGGAGAGGCAGCCACCAGCCCCGATTCCCAAAGGCAGCAGCCTGGGCTGCTCTTCAGCATCTGGGTCCAGGTGTGTGAATCACAGCCTTCCGGAGGACACAGAGGGAAAGGGTTGGGTATACGGGGCGGGGGGTGGGGGGTTCCATACGATGACTCCTACCCACCTCTACAATACCTTCACTGCTTCAACATCTGTATTCGATGGGCTCATCTCTAGGGGTGTTTTGTAAAGCAAATGGCCACTCCTTACTCGTGATGTTCAGATGTGTATGTCTGTGTGATCATACCTGCTCAAAGGGAATACCCATGTACTACTGTCATCGAAGGCTTTTATTTCCTCCTTGATCTGAAAAATAACATACTTAGAGGTGGGTAAGATATGATGAACAAAATTCAATGGTCAAATCCCTGCCCCTCGTTGAATTCAGTTCAACAAGATCTTGCATACTCAAGGGCTTGTACATTCAGGACCAAGGATGAATGCGAAAAAGCACGGTGAGGTAAGTCTTGAGAAACAGACCTCATGCAATTGTTAGGAAGATTAAAATGTGCTTGTTAACTTACTTTTTTTTAAAAGTTGGAATATGGTATGTGCAACATTAGTGTTTGTTTTAAAAAATGCAAACTAACGTATATCCAGAAAAACTCTAATTAGAAAAGATACATGTACCCCAGTGTTCATAGCAGCACTATTCACAGTAGCCAAGACATGGAAACAACCTAAGTGTCCACTGACAGATGAATGGATAAAGAAGATGTGGTACATATATACAATGGAATATTACTCAGCCATGAAAACAAATGAAATAGTGCCATCTGCAACAACATGAATGGACCTAGAGATCATCATACTTAAGTGAAGTAAGTCAGGCAGAGAAAGACAAATGTCATATGATATCACTTAAATGTGGAATCTAAAATATGATACAGATGGACTTATTTACAAAACAGAAATAAACTCACAGACATAGAAAACAAACTTATGATTACCAAAGGGGAAAGGGAGGGAGGGATAAATGAGGAATTTGGGATTAACAGATACACACCACTATGTATAAAATAGATGAACAACAAGGTCCTACTGTAGAGCACAGGGGACTATATTCAATATCTTATAATAAACTGTAATGGAAAAGAACATGAAAAGGAATATATATATACATATATATGTGTATAACTGAATCACTTTGCTGTACACCAGAAACTAACACAACATTGTAAATCAATTATAAACAGAGAGAAGAAAAAGGCAACAGGAATTATACAGCTCTAGGGCTGCAAAGAACCTTTAAAATCCTTTAGTAAAACTTGCCCACTTTAAGATCAGAAAATGATGCTCAAGGAGGTTAAGGTCAAGCTCACAGAGACAGAAGGACCATGTGGCCCTCTTGGTCTCCAGCCAGAAGTCAGACATATCTGATTATCACCTTGCTCCCAAGGAAAACCCCAGGCCAGAGGGTCTCTGCCCTGGCTCAAGCCAGAGTCACCAGGGGGCTTTAAAAATCTCCTCTGCCCAAACTGCAACTGGGACCCGGGGTGGGGATTGTTCCAGTGTGGGAAACACAGCCCAAGCTGATCTCTACACATTCCCTCCCACTCTAAGTCCACTTGTCTTCCTGCCGCGGGCTTTCAGGGGTGTTTTATTTACTGCGTGGATGCAGTGATGGAAAGGGCTCTGTGAGGCTGTACAGAAAGAAGCCCAAAGAAGCGTCCTCCAATTTGTCCTTTATATGAGAAGGGCCGAAGTTCTCTAGGGTTTGCCTTCACATGCTTCTGTTCTCTCTTTCTCAGCCCCTAAAAGTCTCTGTGGCAAATATTTCGAGTTACTGAGATGGAAACAAAAAAAGCAAATGTATAAGGAGATCTCCTCAAGTAAAGGCACTAACTCTGTTGGCAAATTCTTCAGGAATGTGACTGTATTACTGCTCCCTCCACCCAGGACTCCTGTCTCCCATGTGCTCATCATGTTAGCTTTTCGAAATCAGGACTAATTTATCTGAGGTCCTTGCTTGAGGCTCCTATCAAAGTGGGGTTGTCAGAAAAGCTCCCCAGATGAAAACGGGACCCCTTACTTGAAAGGCATGCCATAAAGGGATGAGGGGAGCCCCTTCAGTCCACCACATGCGTACAACACCGAGAGTAAACCCTAAGGTCAGCTATGGACTTTGGGCGACTATGATGTCAGTATAGGTCCATCCTTGGTAAAAAAAATAAATAAAATAAAAGTATCTCTCTAGTGAGTGATGTTGATAATGGGGGAGGCTACACGTGTGAGGGCAGGGTGTATATGGGAAATGGTCAACTAGAGATAAGAAGGATTGGTCAATTTTATTACTTTCAAACTTGATTGCTCTACGTTCCCAGAGTTCAAACACACTACACTAGACCAAAGGAAGCCGCTTTTTAAAATCTGTTTCATATTCTGAGTTACACAGTAAAAGTACAAAGTGCTTTGGGTCACAAAGAGTAAACGTTGCACAATGCATCCTCCTATCACTCTCTGATTCTGCAATAGATAATGGCCTGAATTTTTGTACCATGCTTAGGTTTGCTATATTTTTTATTATTAGTTGGTCTATGAAATATTTATCTGCATTATCATTTTACATTAATATTTAACAGAGTCCCACTGATTGGAAGGGTTATAGTTGTGTGATGGTACCACGCAGGCAGGTTAACTCATCAGGCCCTTAACTCTGTCTGTTTAAGTTAAGGGAGAATGACTCAGCAACATTAGCATCATTTTATAGCAAAGATTTTTTAATGTGCATTTCCAGAGGACTCTTCTATTCAAATAAGAGTATTCTACCTCATGCACTATTTCTGTAAGCCCATCCATCACAATGCGGGACCAAAACAACAAACAGACTTGGGGGCACAAGGTCACATAACATTAAAAAAAAAAAAAAAAAGACTCCACCCACTCAAATTGCCTAAGAGAATACGGTTAGGTTTACATCAGCCTTAGGTTCAGTTTAACAAGTTAGAGGTGAGCAAAAACTCTTAGTTGACAAGTTACAGAAAAGCAAAAATTCTTTAGCCGGGAATGGATTATCTTTTCTTCTTATTCCTCTGGTTCAAGATCTTAAACTAAAATTATTATCTTCTGTGGAGACAAATCAAGAAAAACTGTATTCCCTAAAAGAAAGTTTCTCAGAAAAGAATGGGCCAGTTACAGGAGTCCTGTGCAAGAATATCTGCTTCCTGGACTAATTTCTAATCAGTCTTTAGTAACTTGCATTATTAACACTGAGTCTAATTTCATTCGGCGTTTAACAAGTGTCTAATGACTCCACACTTCTGTACCCTCTGTTCATCTGCATGGGAAAGGAGAACAGGGGAGAAATAGCTGGGTTTACTGGGAATTTTGCTAATGAGGCTTGAGCCTCAAGCCCCAGACCCTTTCGAGACCCTGCACTTCATTTCGGTTTTGATATTTTCTTTTCTTAAAGAGCACCGTCAAATTTTATCCACTTCAGGTCACACGAAATCTAGGTTATTCCTGGGGAGAAATCAAGTCTCTTCTCTCAAGGAGCTGATGGTCTGAGAATGTTCTTTTTCTCCCATCCCCTCCATAACCCTTGCCCCCTCACCTCTCCTAAATCAGTGCTTCCTCAGGCACTGTTTGCACAAGATTCACCTGGGATGGTGCTGCCGACACAGTCACGGGCATATCACGATTCTGATGCAGGTTTCAGGTAAGTCCTGCTAATATCCCTCTGGGGATGAAGCATGACACTGATATTTCTGCCTCAGTTTCCCTAAATTTCCATACACTTTCTAGAGAGTGGCCAGAGTCACAGCGTGCAAATCATAATACCACGCAATTCAACAATATTTCTTGGATGAATGCAAACAATACTTAGTTCCTCATTCAAAATTATTACCACAGTATAAAATCCAAACTCCTCGGCATGCTGGCCTTCAGGCAGCTCCAGGTCCACCCTCCTTCTGCCGCTTCTCCTTTACCCCCAGTGTCCCTATGATTCTGAAATGCTCCCAGGCACCCTTAATATAATGGCCTGTCGTGCTTTGAGGCTTCCTAACTGGTGGCCTCCTTTACCCACCATGACCCTCACTCTCCTTCGTCAGCACACACAGCTACGCAGCATGGCTTCTGGGTAGCTTGATTTGACCCCTCTCTGACCCCACACCCCCCTTCTCCAGGCAGATTTAGGCATCCCTACTTCTAAGCATCCTTGGCACCTGATAAGCAGTGCGTTAAAGTACTCCTCACGCTGGGCTGTCGTTGCCTCCTAGCCATTCTTCTCCTGTTGGGAAATTCTGAAGGGCAGGATCTGTATCTTTTTATCTCTGTATCCAGGGCTCTTATTATGGACCACAGTGCCCGGCCCATGATAGATGATCAATTTAAAAACATTTTTTAAAAATGTAGAGAGGAATTAAAGAAATTAGATAACAAACAACAGGATAATATCAACAAGTAGACAACTTCTGTATACTTTGCTATTTTTTTCATTATCAAGTAATATGAAGTACCTCCATGTGCACGGATTTATACTAGCCTCCATGCAAAGGTTTACCCTAAAAGGCAACTTTTACCAGCAAATAGGGGCACATTTCACTCACACAAAAAAAGTGTGGTCACCCAAGGGAGCAAAGAATTGATAAGGTATTCAAGAGCCTCTCCCCTCAGAGTTAACTACTTGGAATCTCTAGACTGGAACCATGACCTCTGCTCCTCAGAAGCTGGAGTTGCAAGTTTTGGGTTCTCATCCAAAGCCACCACTTCCACGCCTAACAAGTTGTGTAACACCTGCAAGCTTCTGTTTCCTTATTGAAAAGGAGAAAATAGTACAGACTTCACAGCCTGTAGGCTTTGATCCTAAGGATCGAATTAAGTAATTTGCATGAAGCCATTCATTGGTTCTGTGCCTGACACCCAGTAAACACCCAGCAAATGGTATTTGTTGTTGTTATTTCCAGGGCTTACAAAGTTGAGCTGACTCCCAATGTTTAATATGATCCCTGGTCCTTCTCATTACAGAGCAACACCCGGCTATATGTATTTCTTGTACAGATCGCAGGTTACAACTTGGCTCTGATGTGGCTGACCTTTTATGGCTACAAGGGGCTGAGTCTTTGGAGGGTGGAAATTTCTAGTTTCAACTACATAGGGGAGTATATGGGTCCTCTAGGAGAGAACTCAGGCCAAGCATGGAATGTCCCCAGGTCCTGGTTCACAGGCAGATCTCCTATATCCTCCTGGGGCTCCACTTTGGGGTCTGGGGCTTCCGGAAGTCTCAAATATTTGAGCACCCCTGGATGCTACAGGAAAAGGAGAGATGGCTGTTCTCTTCATCTTTTTTTTTTTTTTCCCGTTAGTTATCTCTGAGCTATGATTAGACATTCTAGCCTTGTCCCAGACTTGCTACAATTTGGAGTTGCCATTGCTTGCTTTGGGGCCTGAGCACTGAAGAGAGTGAACAGCGCCCCCTGAGGCCAGCGAGGTGATGGCCCCAGTAATAAGTGAACAACTCCACACAAGGCGAAGGTGATCTTTGGAGGAGAGCCTCCCCAGCTGCCAACCTCAGAGGGTCGGACTTGGCACTGCCTAAGGAGCACACCTGGGCATCAAGCGTAAAAGCAGCAAGCTGCTTACCTCCTCAAAGGCACTGCTGCCTGCCACCACGATATTTGGCCTGAAATTGTCCATTTTCACTTTCTTCTCCAGCCTGGTATTCAGATCTGCCAGGGAGGCTTCTGAGAGGACCATGATGGGGCTGCAGTCCGGGTAGGCCACCTGTGCCAAGGACACACCATGATCATGCCTCGCTGCCCACGGAATGGCTCAGACCAACTGCACAACTAAGCAAAATCCAGAAGCAAAACCACCTGAGTGCAGAAGGGGAGAGTGGTGCTCAGGAAGGATAGGTGACACTGAGGGCTTGGAAACGGCCAAGTCAGGGTTCCTGCCCACCCTGGACACAGGTGGAGCTCCTCATCCACACACTGAAGGCAGCAGCCAGGCTCAGGTCCAGTGTTACCCTCCAGCCACATCTCTTGTTCTTCCTCAGGCGCCCAGCAGTGAGCCCCTTGCCACATCATCAACACCACCAGACAGGGCAAGGGTCTCCTGCCAATCAGCTATACTCTAGCCATGATTTCCTTCAGCAGCACCATTCACTCACATGCATTTATTAAGCACCAACTGTATATTAGGCACTGTCCTAGATGGGGAAATAGCAGTGAACACAGCAGATCAAAACCCCTGCATTCAAGGAACTTTTCGTTCAGGGATCGTGAGGAGAGACTTCCCGAGGTGCATTTTGAACCTCATCTCACAGCAGAATGAAAGGCTTTGGCTTGGGGGCTGTAGCTGACACAGGAGAAGGTGACTTCTCAGCCCCGGAAACAACCACACCCCACTGGCTGTGAAGGGAGGACTTGGAGAAAGTCTGCTTCTGTGCTTTTAGGAAACCTGAATTTAGTCCCAATCAAACTTCACTTTTGCCTCCCAGCCCATCCTCTCCTGAGTCCCCATCTCCCCGGGAGTCACCCCTGGCTTCTCCCTCCACAGTTCCTCCCATATTCCATCCTCCATGCATCCTGGAGAGGCCACCAGGCTCTCATCCACTTCCCTCTCCATCCCTGATACCTGCCCAGGGAGCACCCTCAGTACCACTCCCCTGGACCATCTCTACACTTTCCTAACTGGGGCCCCAAGAGAGGCTCTCTGTGGACCCAGAAGGAAGCCAGAAGTGAAGGCAAGCTCACCTGGTACTTCTGGCCAACAGAAGGGAAAATTTTGCTTGATGGTCTTCCCTTCATGTTCTTTTCAAACTGAACCAGCCTGAAAGCTTCTGTTTTCAAGAAGTTGGTGAACCACTGAGCAGCCTCGTCACCACAGTCCCTGCCCTGGATGTCAAGACCAAACACCCTGGAAGGGTCACAGAGAGCAGTGAGGTTACTTTCTTCATCAACACACCGAGTGATGGGGTCAAGAGGGAAGTGCTGCTGGGACCTGACTCTCCCAGAAGACCAGTAAGTGGTCTGTGGGCCAAAGCTGGGCAGAAACAGAGGGGGAGGGAGCAGGGAAGAGCTTGTCAAACCCTAATAGGCTTGTAACTCACACAGATCTCGTTGAAATGCAGATTCTGGTTCAGGAGGTTGGGCTGGAGCCTGAGATTCTGCATTCCTAACAAGTTACAGGCTGCTGGTCCACGGACCACACTTTGAATAGCAAGGATTTAGGTTACTTTCAGAAGGGGAGAAGAACGGTGGTGTGGTAAAGGCACTCTGAGCTTGGAGTGTGGTAAAGGCACCCTGAGCTTGGAGTCTGGCAAGACCTGGTTAAAATTGGAACTCTGGGGCTTCCCCGGTGGCGCAGTCGTTGAGAGTCCGCCTGCCGATTCAGGGGACACGGGTTCGTGCCCCGGTCCGGGAAGATCCCACATGCCGCGGAGCGGCTGGGCCCGTGAGCCATGGCCACTGAGCCTGCGCGTCCGGAGCCTGTGCTCCGCAACGGGAGAGGCCACAACAGTGAGAGACCCGCATACCGGAAAAAAAAAAAAAAATTGGAACTCTGCCATCTCTAGTCTGTGACTTTTAGCAAATCATTAAACTCCTCTGACCTTCTGTCTCCAGTTGTAAATTGGAGATAATAATATACCACCTGCCTCACACGGTGGACACAGATTCCACCAGATAACAAAGTGGTCTTCAAGGATATTTTGCTTGAGTGTCCCCAAAAGATACAAGCTATGTACCCCTCACAGAATTACAAGTTGGCATGTAAACTTTTTTTTTTTTAAGTTGAAATATAGTTGATTGATAATATTGTGTTAGTTTCAGACGTGCAGCAAGTGATTCCGTTTTATATATACTTTTTCAGATTATTTTCCATTATAGTTTATACACATTTTTTTAAGATTTATTTATTATTTATGTATTTAATTTATCATTTTATTTTTGGCTGCATTGGGTCTTAGTTGCGTTGTGGTGTGTGGGCTCCTCTCTAGTTGTGGCGCGTGGGTTTTCTCTTCTCTAGTGGTGGCGCGCAGGCTCCAGCACGCGTGACCTCGGTAGTTGTGGCACATGGGCTTAGTTGCCCTGTGGCATGTGGGTCTTAGTTCCCTGACCAGGGATCGAACCTGAGTCCCCTGCATTGTAAGGCGGATTCTTTACCACTGGACCACCAGGGAAGTCCCCATACAAGATACTGAATATAGTTCCCTGCACAGTAAATCTTTGTTGCTTATCGATTTTATGTACCATAGTTTGTATCTATTAATCCCACGCTCCTAATTTTTCCCTCTCCCCCTCACTTTCCCCTTGGTAACAATGTTTGTTTTCTATGTCTGTGAATCTGTTTCTGTTTTGTATGTAGATTCCTTTGTATTATGTTTTAGATTTCACACATACATGTCAGCATATAATATTTGTCTTTCTCTGTCTTACTTCAGTCAGTATGATATTCTCTAGGTCTTTTCATGTTTTTTATAAGTTTAATTTGTTATGAAAGATTAAATTTCCATTGAATTATAAACATTAACATTTAAAATAAAATTGTATCATAATTTAAATATTATGTCTTAGTATTATAAATATATAAAAATTATATTAAATAAAATAAAATTATGCTTTTAAAAGCATGCAATGGAATCCCAATGCCAGGCTAGTTTGATATCTATTTTTAAAAACAATCTTTTTTTTAAAATAAATGATTAAGGGCTTCTTTTATGGTCCACATTTTAAAAATTATTTTTAACTTTTTTCCCAGTTTTATTGAGACATAATTGACATACGTAAGTTTAGGGTGTAAAGCATAACGACTTGACTTACATATATTGTGAAATGATTACAAGTTTAGTCAGCAGTCATCATCTCACATTTTTTTTAAGTTTTTTTCCTTATAATGAGAACTCTGAGGATGTGCTGTGTTAATAGATGGAATGGAAGAAGTTGAGTTATAATAATTACACTCATCCTTTGAACCCTTCTGTGATTTTTGGCACTTAATAATCATTCATCAAAAAGTCTTTTTAAATAATTTATCAGCAACTTTGATTAGAGGCTCCTTAATCTTAGCGTAAGACAAAGACTTTGAACCACTATCTTGTAGAATGACTTTACCCCATCACTGGAGACATTCTCCTTTATCAACACCAGTATATTTTATTGTTTGGGCCCCATAGGTTTTTCCCCTCCCAGAGCAGCGCTCCCTACTAAGACATGGGGAGGACAAGCCTTTCATCTGTACAAAGGGGAGGTGGAGAGGAGAACTTGCCCCCTGCAGCTAAGATCACTGTTGGAGGGAGAACCTATGGGATTTGAGGATCTGGAAATTGATTCCCTTACCCGCCCTCTGGTACCACAGGAAGTGTTTGCACCTCTCTGTGTGAGTGCTTCTCCCAGCTTGAAGGCTCCTGGGGTGATGTATGTGAGGGAATCCAAGGTGGACTGTGGACCCCGAGGCCCACAGTCCTGGTCTGACTGCTACACACGCCTCATTCTCTGACAACCTAGCCCACCTACTGTCAAATCTCCGTGCTGTTCTTCTGATGTTTCTTGGCCTTTTCCTTCTCTCTAAACCCCCTTCTTGGAGCTGCTGTTTGGCCTCGGTCCCCCTGCCGTCTCATAGTCCTCTCTCTCAGAGCCTTCAGCCTTTCCCCTAAAACTCTCCTCAACCAACCAGTCTACTATCTCACACAGATCCGATTGCACCGTTCATCAGCTCCTTAAGTATCTGTTCCTGGGCTGAGCACTTCCCTCAACCCCTTCACCAGAGCCCTCGTGTATAAGTGCACACACTTCTACCCTCAGCTTCCATCCACTCAGATAAGCCTAGTGTGGGCATTTTGAAAAGTAGAAAGCACCCAGTGGGGCAAGGGAAAACTGATTATCCAGTGCCCCTTCCCACTACTGAAACATATCCCTCCCCTAATCCTTCCTCCCTCCTACCCCTGCAGCAGACTCTATCCCTCTGCCATTCCACCTTCTTCAGTTCTCTCAGAATTTGGGAATTCCCTGGCAGTCCAGTGGTTAGGACTCAGCACTTTCACTGCCGTGGGCCCAGGTTCTATCCCTGGTCAGGGAACTAAGATGTCATAAGCCATGCGATGTGGCCAAAAAAGAAAAAAGAGTTCTCTCAGAATTTTATGCAAAGTACTTGCTTCCACATTCTGATACAAAATGTTCCATCATCCACAGCCCATAAAAAAAAACTGAATCTCCATGCGTGGGTACAATAGAACTAACATTAGTTAGTAATTTACTAATCCATAAAGTAAAATAACTTACTAAAAATACTTAAGAAGACATAAAAGTTTGAATGGATTTTATAAAGAAAATCCAGGCAGTTTTACTGGAAATTTCCACCAATGATCAAAGAATAAATACTACCAAAGATAAACAGAAAAAAAAAATTTAATTGTCATCTAAAATAGGAACAAAAAGTTAAGATATTTAGGACTAAATCTAACAAAAGATGTACAATTCTATTATAGAGAAAATTATAAAACTTTTTTTAAATTTTTTAATTTAATTTTATTTTTTATACAGCAGGTTCTTATTAGTTATCTATTTTACACATATTAGTGTATATATGTCAATCCCAATCTCCCAATTCATCCCACCACCACCCTACCCCGCCCCGCTTTCCCCCTTGGTGTCCATACATTTGTTCTCTACATCTGTGTCTACATTTCTGTCTTGCAAACCGGTTCATGGGTACCATTTTTCTAGATGCCACATATATGTGTTAATATTCGATATTTGTTTTCCTCTTTCTGACTTACTTCACTCTGTATGACACTCTCTAGGTCCATCCACATCTCTACAAATGACCCAATTTCGTTCCTTTTTATGGTTGAGTAATAGTCCATTAGGATGATGCCCATTCCAGCCCGTGTGAGGTGATACCTCATTGTAGTTTTGATCTGCATTTCTCTAATAATTAGTGATGTTGAGCAGCTTTTCATGTGCCTCTTGGCCATCTGTATGTTTTCTTTGGAGAAATGTCTATTTAGGTCTTTTGCCCATTTTTTGATTGGGTATAAAACTTTTCAAAGAAGTAAAATAAGATATAAATAAGTGGATAGGAGCTTCCCTGGTGACACAGTGGTTAAGAATCCACCTGCCAATGCAGGGGACACGGGTTCATTCCCTGGTCCGGGAAGATCCCACATGCCGTGGAGGAACTAAGCCCATGGGCCACAAATACTGAGCCTGTGCTCTAGAGCCTGCAAGCCCCAACTACTGAACCTGCATGCTACAACTACTGAAGCCCGCGCATCCAGAGCCCATGCTCTGCAACAAGAGAAGCTACCGCAATGAGCAACCCGCGCACCGCAACAAAGAGTAGCCCCCACTCAGTGCAACTAGAGAAAGCCCATGCACGGCAACGAAGACCCAACACAGCCAAAATAAATAAATTAAATAAATTAAAAAGTTCCTGTCTGAAACAGTTTAAGGTAAAAACTTGCAATTGTGTGGGCCACTTCGATCTTAAACTAAGATGTTTCTTTCTAACAAGCTGAAAACGGTTTCAATAAAAAGCTTGAAAAAAGAAACGAAAAGTCTACAATTCAGTAAATTAGTCATTAAAAAAAAGATATAAATAGAGACATCGCTGGTGGCACAGTGGATAAGAATCCAACTGCAAATGTGGGGGACACAGGTTCGATCCCTGGTCTGGGAAGATCCCACATGCCGTGGAGCAACTAAACCCATGAACCACAAATACTGAGTCTGCGCTCTAGAGCCCACGAGCCACAGCTACTGAACTTGCCTGCTACAACTACTGAAGCCTTCATGCCCAGAGGCCATGCTCCGCAACAAGAGAAGCCACCACAATGAGAAGCTCACACACCACAACAAAGAGTAGCCCCTGCTCGCCGCAACTAGAGAAAGCCCGTGCGCAGCAACGAAGACCCAATGCAGCCAAATAAATAAATAAATAGATAAATGGGGAGGAAAATGACATAAGTAAGTGGGGAAAGGTAACACGTTCATGGATAGGGAGGCTCTATGCAACAAAGATGATATTAACTATGTAAGCACTAACATTTATTTAAGTGCCTGAGATGATCCAGGCACAGTTGAAATAAATAAATAAATAAATATATATATGAATTCATTTCAATTTTCTCTAATTGAGCTTCAAGTTCAATTCAATACAATTCCAATCAGATGGAACACAATCTCCAGTCAGGAGATACAGGTGGTAACGTCTCCACTAATGCCCTTGTTTGCCTGGCAATTCTGAATAGAAGTCCATCCTACTTGAATAAAAGGAGACAAATCCTAAAGATTGGCCCTTTGTATCCTCTCTATATTTGTATTCATCATGACTTTTTCCTTTTTATATTTTTGATGCTTTGACATCTTGGGACTTGGTGATGCTGAAGGAACTACCCCTCCCAGGGCTAGTCAATTCCTAGAGATAGTAAAACACTAGGCTTTCATAGGCAAACCAGACAATCCAGAGCCCTCACCCCTTGTCCGTACCGTTGTGCTTTTATACCCTGGCCACTGTCCCCTACTCTAATCACCCAGGACCAGGTACCAGAAAACTAGGGACAGCCCATCTGCCCCAGAGCCAATTTTCCCACAGCCTGTAGAAACCAGAATAAAGACTCGTGTTCACATTTTCCCCTGCCCTCTCTGCCTCCTGACCGACCTGGTATTTCCCCATGTGGCCCTGCATGGTATGAGCCTCCTGTTTCTAGGGATCTGTGAATATAAAAAGCTTCTTTCTTCATGACAGTCATTTCTGTATCTGCATGTCTTGCCATATCTGATGAAAGCAAATCTAAATATCCTTAATGCAATATTCTGCTTCACCCACTCATACCTGACCCCTGGCTTGATCCCAACATAGACTAGACTTCTCTTAAGTATTTCCTTTACCAGTCTCATCATCTAGCATGCAAAATGTAGCAAGGCAGAGTACAGGGTGGAACCTAAAGGGAAATCAGTTGTCACAGATCCCCAGAGGCCCCCAAGCAGAGCACCTGCAGTCATGGATCTTGTTTGAAGAACGTGGCTTGCTCGGCAAAACCAGCTGGTCCATGCCTGGTGCCCTGAGGATAAGGCAATCATCCTCATAGGTAGTGGAGACCAGCACGAGGCGAGGCTCCTGCCGGGCAGTCACCATGTGTCCACCTTCCTTAATCACCAGCCAAAACCTGCCAAGAAACAAACAAGGGCACATCAGAAAATCTTCTACCACCCTCTCCATAGCTTCCCTCTAGCTTTCTATTTCATCAAAACCCTCCCTCTGCCCCAACTCAGGACCCAACAATTTTTTCCAGACAGTATCCAGGTCTAGCCAAATTTGGGGGGTCCAAAATTCTTTGGCTGTTTGGTACAAACAGCCCTGGAAAAGAACATCTGGCCAATGTATGAAAATCCCCAGTCCTGAAAATCCTTCTGGTGAGGCTGGTGTAGGGACCTTCTCAACTGCTGGGGCAACTACTTTGCTTACTTTGGGTCTTTGCTTTGGTCAGAGACTCCCCTGAGCCTGTCTCTGGTTGAAGCAGAATGTCTTCCAGGTCTTTTTGCTGTGGAACAAGATGCGGTTGACCAACTAATGGCCCAAGCAGACTGAAACTCTAGACAAAGGTCTTGAATGTTTGTGACTCCAGTGGATGCAATCCAGCCTCTGCTGGGTTTAAATTGCTGGGGCGTGTGGACCCTGATCAGGAAACCCCTAAACAGCCTTTCTTCTTCATACACACATTAAAACTTATATAATGTTATAAGCCAATATTACCTCCATTTAAAAAAAAAGAAAATATATCTATACAATGGAATATCATTCAACCATAAAAAAGAAGGAAATCCTGCATTTTGTGACAACACAGATGAAACTTGAGGGTGTTGCAATAAGAGAATAAGTCAGACAGAGAAAGACGAATACTGTATGATCTCACTTGTAAGTGAAATATAAAAAGGGGGGAACTGCTAGAAACAGAGAGTAGATTGGTGGTTGCCAGGAGTTGGGGGTGGAGGAAATGGGTGAAGGTGGTCAAAGAGGGAAAAGAGATCCTAAGAGGAAACATTTCTGGAGATGTAATGTACATTATGGCAACTATAGTTAATAATACTGTACGGCAGGGGTCCTCAACCCCCGGGCTGTGGACTGGTACCAGTCTGTGGCCTGTTGGGAACCAGGCCGCACAGCAGGAGGTGAGTGGCGGGCTAGTGAGTGAAGCTTCACCTGCCGCTCCCCGTCGCTCCCCGTCGCTCCCCGCCGACCGCATTACCGCCCGAACCATCCCCCCCCACAACCCCCATCAGTGGAAAAACTGTCTTCCACGAAACCAGTCCCTGGTGCCAAAAAGGTTGGGAACCGCTGTTGTATGGTCTACTTGCAAGTGGCTAAGAGAGAAAAGTCTCAGATGCTCTTACCATAACAACAAAGCAGAAATTATGAGAGGTGAAGGATGTGATCACTAATCTTATCATGGGAGTCATTTCACAATATATGTGGGCATCAAATCATCACATTGCACACCTGAAACGCACACAGTGTTCTATGTCAATTATATCTCAATAAAGCTGAAGAAGAAAGAAATTCATGCAAATCATGTGTTAGATAGGAACTCCATTCACCTTCTAGAGAGCACCTCCCTCCACCCCCGTTCTAGGCTCAACTTTCACACGTTGTGTATCACATCCAAGGGGACAGTGGGGTGCGGGGTGAGCTGAAGAATGGAATGGGAGGCTGACCTGCTTAGGTTGGCTAGGCTCTTATCAATAGTAGAGCATGTATTTGGGGTGACACCGCACAAATGATTTGATGACTAAGAAAGAAAAACGTGCCACCCCTAGGGGAAAGGAGTTTCAACGTCGCTATTCTAGACAGAGCAAGTGCAGTGGGTGAGGAACTCTGCGGGCTCTGATGAGTGAGCCACCACTGAACGCTGGGGCCTCCCACATGTGAGCAGGATAGAAGGGACAGCCCCTTCCAGAAGGAGGGAGATATTTCAAAATATGACTGGAGCCAGATGGAACGTTCACAATAACCTGGTGAGGACATCTGCTATTATCACAGCACAGGGAACCCAGGGTCTCCTGACCCTGGCAGGTAATCTGCCCTCTGGAACCTCCCAGTCAGGCAACCTATCCCTGTCAAGGTTCTGGATAACTCCCCTCCCCTGCAACCAAGCCAGCAGACAGGGGCTGGGTCCTGAGCCCTGCTAACTGGCATGTGCGTTGGTGCGAGGGTACAGCGGCAGGGATGGTGAGAGTGCAAAGGCATTTTAGGAATTGCCGTGGCTACCTTTCCCAGGAGTTGAGGATGCTGGACAGTAGTAGGTCTCCGACCCTCTGAGGAGGCCACCTTTTTCTTTCTAGGGATCTCTGGTTCCCAGGGTTCTCTAGCCTGTTCACCTATGGGGTGAGGGTGGGTTGTGTGACCCAGGGATTTCCTTTCTACTTTGTTACAGCCCTATTCCCTCAGGCCTGGGCCCCGTTCCTTATTTCCAGCCTCATCCTTGGATGCAGAGCCCTGGATGACCCTGTTCGATGAACTCCACCAAAGTCTGCACTTGAACTTCCAACATGGCCCGTCCCCCTCTGAGACAAGGCTCGCCCTGAGAGCTGCACATGACCAGATACATGTCCAGACAGGAGACACCCCCCACCCCCCCACCCCGCCATGGCCCATTGTTTCTGACAGTCAGCCCCCTCCGTGGGCTGAGTCTTCTCACCTGCCGTCCATCCCCCAACTTTAGCCCTTCACTCTGTCTCCCAAGCCACGCCTCCAGCTCCTGCCTCTTGTATAATCACCTGGGGGTTAAGCCCTGGGACGTAGCAGGAGAAGTGGTGGCTAGAGGTTCTGTGCTAATCCTGCAATGGAAGGGGCAGGTGGCAACTTGCAAGCAGGCCAACACTGCGGTAGGATGAAGACCACAATAAAAGATGCAGAGGTGGGCTTCCCTGGTGGCGCAGTGGTTGAGAGTCCGCCTGCCGATGCAGGGGACACAGGTTCGTGCCCCGGTCCGGGAAGACCCCAAAGGCCCGCATACAGCAAAAAAAAAAAAAAAAAAAAAGATGCAAAGGTACCATCGGCAACATACCCCAGCCAGCCGCCCCCATCACCCTGTAACTGGGATGATGATAGTTTTCACCTCTTGCACACAAATGATGCCCAGGGAATGAATAATGACCTCTGTTCTGCCAGATCGGAAAGAAAGGATATGTCTGGAGTGTGGATTTTTTCACCACCCATTTTTTCTCGTCTGCAACCCTGAAAGCCAGCACATTTGTTTTACAAAGAAAACATGAGTATGTGGTGTGAAGAGCAGTGCAGAGACCAGAGCTCAGAGTCTCTAAAAGAACAGCAATGCCACCCCTGAACAACCAACAGCCATGTTCAGGAAGCAGAGTCCAAGACAGCTGGAAAGTCTCATTTCTAAACTGGCAAACTGGCCTGGGAAGTAGGAATGACTGAGCTGGAAAAGGGGGGAAAACAGGACCCCTACCACAGAGAGCTGGAGGGTAAGGGCAGGAGGGAATGACACTCATGTCTCCAAGAGTTAATAGTCTATGCAGAAGAAATGAAGGGCTGGATTTATCAATGGGCGAGTCATACATGGTTGCTGAGGAAAGTGAGGGTTTACAAGGTCAGGGAGGGCAGCCATGCCCTCCCAGCACCTGTACCAAGCAGCCAGTGTTAGCCTTCTGCTGGATGGACTTGAGCTCAAAGCTCAGAGCTCTCAGGCCAAGCATTCGCACAAAGATGCTAAAGGCTTTGAGCAAAATCGCTCTAGAAATTTAAGGCACAGAGCGCTTAGAGAGGACGCTCTCGGCTTCTTAGAGCAGTTCCAAAGACACAGATTCAAATTGGAAATAAATAAAGGCAGGCTTTTCCTGCATTCTAGACTATTTGTAGTTTTGTGGTTGAACTCTCAAGTTGAGAGAATAACAGCATTTAGCAGAGTTCTTTCCAGCTTGCTTTCGAGTTTCAATTATCCTTTAATAAATAAAATCTAGATTTGATAAGGTCTTGGAGATCATCAAGTTCAACCTCTTTTGCAAATGTAAAAAAAAAAAAAAATGAGGCTCAGAGAGGTTACGTGACTTTGCCTGAAGTCTCCTGATCCCTGGCACAACCCTTGCCCTTGTAAATCACATGCTGATTTTACAGGAGGGGCATGAGTGCTGCACTCAGAGATCTGAGTTCAAGTCCCTCCAGCACATAATGGTCTTGTGATCCTGGGTGAGATACTCATTCTTTCTGATACTGTTACCTTATTTGCAAAGTGGACACAATACCTAGCCCACAAGATCGTTCTGAGGCTTAAATTACATCATCTGTTGCAAGGACTTAGTTAAGCATCTTTTGCCTATGAACCGTTGAATAAAAGTTTATTCCATCGCTTTTCCCTGCCTCATCCCAGTCTCCATACCACACCACCCCATCCCAAGCATTTATTGTTCAAAACAAGGGGAAGTTGATACAGTTCCATCTACTTTCAGATGCCCACAGAAGCAGAAAAGCAAAGGACAAATATTCTCTTTCCATGGAAGCAAGAGTCACAGCAAAGTAGTGACCACGAGCAGGGGGAGAGCAACAGTTATTCTGATGAAAAGAGGAAACACAGATAAGAACTGAATCTCTCTGTGAAATAACCTCAGTCCTTCACATGAGGAAGGAAGGAGCACAAGTCCATTTTCTCTGGGTGTGCATCCTGAGAATCTACCTCTTCACTCTGCCTGAGGTCTTCCCAGCAGTCAGCAGCCTTTTCTAAGCCTTCACACTTGAATAGGCTTGAAAGATGCTCTTATTCTTAATGGTCACAGAGAAAACCCTCTCATGATGGCATCAGAATCACCTGGGGAGATTTAAACACCTCCCCCCCCACATGAGTTTGCTTCACTCTTGGTGATTCTGAGTCCGTAGGTCTGGGATGGGAATCTCAGGAAATTGTAGTCTTAAAAAAACTCTCCAGGATTAGAAATCTGAAGTGAAAGGGGATGGAAAATGCCCCACGAGTTACATGGTCTGCACACACAGCGGTGCTCTACAGCAAGCTGAAGTCTTTCAGTGTCGCGGGAGCGCACATTTCTTTAAGAGGACTGCAGTCTTCAGAGAAGAGAGAACACACGTGTCCTGGAGTGAACTCAGGACAGCAAACAGCCTCTCTAGAAGGCTCCCTGAACGACCAATTTGCAAACCTCCCTCCCGCTAGACACAGGACCGCAGCTAATCCATCCAAGCCAAACAGGAAAGCACCTTCATCCTAAGGAAGCAAAGAAGGAGGTTCCCTTCTTCCTTGTTCACTCTTTTCAGGGTTTAGCATCCTTCTCTGTCGAGGGTGCTTTCCCCGTATCTAGCTGCACCATTCTGTGTCCATGAGCATGTGTCTGTGGACTCACCTTTGGGGGGAGAAAAATGACAGGGCACCTTTTCTTTCCTGAGGGAGGAGGATGAAATTTCTATGTGCCAGGCCCTGTGTAGGTAGGGACTTTAGAGTTCTTCACTGAAAAGCACCCTGCCTCTGGGGGGAGGGGACACACTTTTGTTTTAATGGCAAGTATTATATGCACAGTCTACCTGTCACCTCCTCTCCCCAAAGGAAGACTTCGCTCTGCTCATTCTGTATCAAAGTGGGTCAGGCCCCCCACCGCCTGCGTCTCCCAAGCACCTTTCCCAGCACCGGAAGCTGTGAGGGCCAAGCCCCAGCAAGGCCAAAGCCAGTGTCCTTGAATAAGACTTGGTTTCAACATTGCTCCCATCTACCCACTAGTGCCAATAACGTTTTCTTTTTCTATGATTGTGCTCATACTAAGAATCAGAAAGCTTAGAACTAGAAAGAGCCTTGGAGATAACCGGTCGGACCCTGTCCTTTTACAGAGCCTCTCCTCCAGGGGGCGGGGGGCAGAGGCTTTGTAACCGAGCAGGACTCTCCGAGGCCTCCCCAGGACAGGCCCTTTCCCCATATCCTCTGGTTTAGCTCCTCTCTGAAGTACCTAGATAACAGTATTATTTATTTATTTTATTTTTTTTTTTTTTTTGCGGTATGAGGACCTCTCACTGTTGTGGCCTCTCCCGTTGCAGAGCACAGGCTCCGGAGGCGCAGGCTCAGCGGCCATGGCTCACGGGCCCAGCCGCTCCGCGACACGTGGGATCTTCCTGGACCGGGGCACGAACCTGCGTCCCCTGCATCGGCAGGCGGACTCTCAACCACTGAGCCACCAGGGAAGCCCGATAACAGTATTTGATGCACATTTCCTGAATTGTTTTACAGATGTGACAACCCCCCATCAAATGGAAGATGTTAGCTACTTGATGATCAAAAGTGCATAGCCCAGGCCTCCTGATGATGTCAACCCCTGTGACACCGTCCTCTTACCTCACCATCAACCAGCTGGAGAATTGTGCATGAGCTGATCACATACCCTGTGACACGCCCCTCTCTCACCTGGCTTTTTTTTTTTGACATCTTTATTGGAATATAATTGCTTTACAATGGTGTATTAAAATGCTTTGCCGAAACCTTTCAGGGAGCTCTGGGTCTTGGGGGGCCTGAGCCACCCGTCTCCTTACGTGGACTTGCAATGAACCTTTCTCTGCTCCAAACTCCAACCTTTCGGTTTGTTTGGCCTCACTGTGTCTTCGGGCACAGGAACTTGCGCTAACATCTTGCCTCCACTACCTTTCCAAATCTGCACCAGACACGAACTTCACCTTTCCAGCTTCAAGATCAAAGGCAGACGATCCAACAAGCAGCCCAGGACACGCACGTGGCAAACCTCCCTTCTCCTACCCTGGGACAGGCCCCAGCTCCCCAGCCCCGCTCCCTCCTCAGCAGGTCCTGCGCTGTCGCCGCGCCCGGCCCTACCTGTCCCGCAGGTGACCGCTGCGCAGCCCCAGGGCCGTGCAAGGCGGGCCAGCACGGACGAGCCGGCGGCGCCCATGTCCCAGCGATCGCGGGCGTGGGTCTGAGCGCGGACTAGGCAGCGATTGGCGTGGGGAGGCGCCCGGGCACTCAAGGCTGCAGGCGAGTGGGAGGAACCAGAGTTGGCCTAGGCACCGGCCCTGGCACCCTTTCCGCGCGCCGAAAGGACTGGCTGTGCGCAGGGAGGGGACGCCTGACTGGGCGCCAAGGACCAGGCAGTAGCCGAGAGAAGCGAGGCAGAAAGCGAACTGGGATGCTCGGGTGCCCTTGGGGGCGGTTCGGGAGGCCCCACACCAGAGGCCTGGCTGCCCACTGTCTCTGGAACGGTCACTTTCGCTTTACTTCTTCCCTTTCCCGGGGCCCTGCGACTCAGCGTAACTCCTCACCCGCCCTCACGGTCCCCGGCTCTCCACTGCCCCTTCGCTCCCTGTACTGCCCACTTTGTTGCGTGATTGCAGCGCAGGGAACAGTGCAAGTGGATGGTAGATTGCAGAATGGGTGATTTTAAATGTTCAGGAGCTCCTACTGGCAGATCGCTCTGAGAACTGCAGAACTTTCGGCCCATAACCTGCTCCGTGGAAACTTAGGCACTCTGAACAAACTCGAGAGTAGCTTCTTCTTCTTCTTTTTTTAATACATCTTTATTGGAGTATAATTGCTTCACAATGCTGTGTTAGTTTCTGTTGTACAACAAAGTGAATCAGCCATGTGCATACCTGTATATCCCCATACTCCCTCCCTCCTGAGGCTCCCTCCCACCCTCCCTATCCCACCCCTCAAGGTCACCGCAAAGCACGGGCCTGATCTCCCTGTGCTAT
Source organism: Neophocaena asiaeorientalis asiaeorientalis (assembly GCF_003031525.2). Classification (NCBI taxonomy): domain Eukaryota; kingdom Metazoa; phylum Chordata; class Mammalia; order Artiodactyla; family Phocoenidae; genus Neophocaena; species Neophocaena asiaeorientalis. Next base: position 2,575,477 of record NW_020173691.1, read on the forward strand.
GCGGCTGCTTCCCACTAGCTATCTATTTTACATTTGGTAGTGTATGTATGTCGATGCTACTCTCACTACGTCCCAGCCTTCCCCTCCCCCCCACCTCGCTCCCCCACCCCCGTGTCCTCAAGTCCATTCTCTATGTCTATGTCTTTATTCCTGCCCTGCCACTAGGTTCGTCAGTACCATTTTTTTTTTCTAGATTCCATATATGAGCATGGCTTCTTGTCGCATAAGGCCAAGTCCCAAGGATGACCCTCGCTCCCCATTAAAATGCCTGCCTGAGAAAGCTCCCTGCTGCCGGGAGATTTCACTGTTCCAGCCAACATCCAGGACCGGCCTCTCACCCCTTCCTTCCGTTACGGACCTTTGTTCTTGGCCTCCTTAATCGATAGAAATTGATAAAAGGCCAGGCAAGAAATTCGGGCAAGGCTCTCTTGGGACTTGAGTTGCAGCACCAGAGAGCGAAAACAAATGACAGGTTCCCTTGCTTACTCCCTGAGGCGGGTGAGTGTAGGGGCGGGTCCGGGGGTAGGGCTGGAGGCGTGGCTTCGGTCATCTGCCCACCCCCTTGGTGGTGCTGTGTGCAGGGGGCATGTGCGATCCCCTGCTTTTGCTGAGCTTTGGTCGTTTTGTATCTTGTTCATAATTTGCCCCAATTGCGCAGGCACGCGGTTATTTTTAGTCTCTTATAATTTCTTCGTATTTTGTCGCTGGAGGAGATGTTTGTCCAGGTGCAAGCACTGCAGCAAAGGGTCCCAGGTCCCAGCCTGTCTCACTTAGAGAACTTACTCCCTCTGTCCCTTCCAGATGTGTATGAACCTCCTACAACTCAGAAGTGTTTTTCTCAAGGACCTGAGAGCCATGCCTTTGAACTGTAATCAGTACCGGCTGGCCGACCCCGGGTCCACTGCCCCACCCTTGTCAGTTTTCACCTGAGCCCCCCCGGCCTCCTTCACCCTTTAAAACCCAATCACCTCTGCAATCACAGGGCTGTCCTTTCCCCTGCTCATCAGTAGTTAACTGCATAAAATATGTTTTTTACTAAAGTTCAGCTTTGTTTCTCCTTACCAGCTCCATTCACACAAGCTCTTTGGTAAACGGTGGATTTTCTTAGAGAAGTTAAGCTTTGAGGTCATTTGTTTATTTTTCAAAGATTGTCCCTTAACCTGCAGCACGGTTCTAGAGTTTACGGAGGCAACCAGCGGGTAACCTCCCACAGTCCTGATTGGTCATCCTCTGGAGAAGAGGACCGCCCTCCAGGCTGGGAGGAGAGCAGAGGAGGGCGGGAAGCCAGAGACAAGCTTCCTTCCGCAGCTCCTCGTGCAAAGTGAAAGTCAAAATCTCCCTGCAAACGGGCCCTGTTTGAAATCCCAGGCCCGTGGACTCCTGTCTCTTCAATAAGCACACATTCTCATCATACTCAGAGGCCAAGACTTGGACTTCTTTTTCAAGTGTAGTGTTGGGAATGGGGTGTGTATTTCAACTTGCACCTGGACCCCTTCGCCTCTCCAGACACTAGACCCCATGAGTTTACCTTCAGCAAGAGATCTTTGTAAGCCCATCTTCCTCACGGTCAGTGAGGAGGAACAGACAGGGGAAACATCTTGTTGATTAAGTATCTGTTCCTTTCCATACACATTTATTGATCATTCCCCCTAGATTGACCCTGGGGATTTAACGTTTAGAAGAAGCTTCCCTGTTGTTCAGGAGCTCACAGAGCCCCTGGAAGACGGACTGGGAGGACAATGTTGGAGGGCAGGCACGGTCAAGGTGCCGTGCAAGTGAGATGTAAAAGCAGGGAAATCTCAGGACAGTGGTGTCTTCAGAGGAAGGAGCTTTTGAGCTGAGACTTTAACAAAAAGGCTTTGAGAAGGGGCCCGAGGAGGGGATCCTGGGCCAAAGGTGCACGTACAGCGTGGACTGAAGGAACAAGAGGATGTGACATGTTTGGACAGCCACTAGCAATCCAGCTTTATTAGAACGTACCTGTGTATGCAAGCGGTAGGGGGAGTTGAGGCAAGACAGGTGGGCGGGGCCAGACCACAGAGGCACCTGTCTCATCTTAATGTGGAGACACCTCAGGATTCAGAACAGCAGTGAGGTGTGATCAGACTTGGGTGTTAGAAGGTCACTTTGGCTGCTCTGGGAAGGAATAATGCCAAAGGTGGTTAAATGAGAGGCTAATGCCCTAGATCAGGCTGAAGTAATCCCGAAACAGGGAAAAACAATAATGGAGATGGAGATGGGGGGACTTCCCTGGCGGTCCAGCGGTTAGGACTCTGCGCTTCCACTGCTGGGGTGCTGGGTTCGATCTCTGATTGGGAAACTAAGATCCCAGAAGCCTTGCGGTGCAGCCAAAAAAAAAAAGATGGAGTAGGGGCTGTGGATAGGAGACATAGGAGAAAATTAGCAAGAGGTGGTGACAGACGAACACTGTGATTGAGAGAGAGAAGGAGTCCACGGTGACTTCCAGCTCTCTGACGTAGCTATCTGGGTACCAGTGGGAGGTGCCATTCTCTGAGATAAAGAATTCAGGAGAAGAAGCTGATGGGGAGAAAGATGACGAGCTCTGTTGTGAACAGTGAGTGTGACTTATATGTGGGACGTGGAAGAAGAAATAGTTACCTGGACAGGTAGCTTGAATCCTCTGGGCTTCCATGTCCTCAACTGTAAAATAATGGCTATAGACCTCTAGGATATCAGCTCAAAATTCTGTATTTCCTAAATCCATGCTAGCTGGCATTGGCTCCAACAGACAATCAAGCGAGGAACCTTGCCATGGTGAGTGCCAGGTCTCTGCTACCCTCACCCAGCATTACCTAGCACCTAGCCTGCCCTGACTGCCATTTCACCAGAGCTCAGGGTGGGGGTGATTTCAGGGGAGCAGGGAAATTCCTTAGCAGAAATGTGTACCATAGCAGCCCTAGCATCTTCATTTCTAGAATTTGTGAGAGGTGATGGGAGGGGGAGGATCTATTAATCTTACTGGTTATTTGCTTTTCTTTTCCCTGTTGAGTTCAGAGATTGATGGTCTTGTCTGTATTTTTCTTGTTGATTGATAAGAGACTTTTGTAAATTTATAAAAATACACTTTTAGCATATGTGACTCAGGGTTTTGACCCTTCCCCCCTAATTCGTCAGTTTGGGGACAACTTCTGCTTCATAAGACATCACTGTCTGCCTAGAGGCACTGATATATCTAAATAAAACTCAGTTGATTAGAGTACCAACACAGGAAGCAGAGGGGGAAAAAAAGAGTCTAAAATGCAAATATTGCTCTTGTTTAGCCAGGCCTTTATCAGGAGTGTGGGTCCCCAGCAACCAACAGAATGAGTAGGGCCACTCAGCAGTATATCTCTCCTGGGGAGATGTACAAATAAGATTATCAGAATGGGATGATAATCAACCTTCAACTCACAGAAGAAATCTTATGAGTGTAAAATCTAAAATGTTGTAACCATCTCAAAACCTCAACAGTCTAACAAAGTAAAAGTTTATTTCTCACTTGATCCCAGTTGAGTGCAGACCAACAATGGAGCTAGTCATTCAAGGACCCAGGCTCCTTCAAGGTTGCTGCTCTCCCCTCCATTCATTCAGTGAGAGGAAAATGATAACGCTAGTGATCTCTACCACTGCTGGTGCCACACTCACAGCCCCTTTCTGAGAAGAGGCCCCCTTGGGGTTATTTCCGTACAAACTTGCTATTACACTTGCCTTCCGGGATGAAGGAATCACCTTTCCGACCCTGGCTACAAAACCAGAAGTAAGAATAAGGGAACCAACCATCAGTGAAGTGACTTGACTCAAAACCTTATTAAATAAGAAAAAATCCATGTTGGATAGCAACAAAGTGACCCAATTAGATCTCCTGAGAAATTAGAAATGGGAGACGCACACAGGAAAGGAGGGTCACTGAACGGTTACTAGAGACACCATGTTTTCTCCTTGGCAATTTCTCAGTCTCATCACTGTCCACTCTGCTCAGATCCTCCTCCCCCTGCCTCCCGACTCACTCTGAGTAGATGACCTGGCCTCCAAATTCACAGAGCAATAGAAGGCATCAGACATGACTCCCTCAATCCCCAGCTCCTAAATGTACGCACCCTCATGCACCCCCATTTGTGCACCCTTCTTCCTCTCCTCCTGTTCATTGGGTCACACGTCTCCCCTGCTGCCCGAGGCTCATTCAGCCTTTGGCGCCTGGGATCCTGCTCCTGCCCTGGGATCTACTGACTCACCAACCAGCACATGATCACCTTTCTCTCTGGAGGCTTCAACCTCCTCTCACTGACTTAGTTCCTTCCAGCATTTAAACACACTAAAGTAATTTTCATCTTTTAAAAACTCTCCCTGACCTACCCCTTCTCCTCCTCTTTACAATCACACTTTTAAATGGGTTGTCTGTGGACACCATCTATAAACACCTTCTCAACCCTCACTTATTACCCCTCACAACCTGGTTTCCATCCCCATGCCCCAGACTGTTTCTTACCAAGGACCATGCACCCTGAGAACACTTCTCTCTCTTCCCTTAGTTGCACTAACCCTGGTGATCACTCTATCTTTTTTATTCCAATTTATAATGCATAAATATTTCAAACCTACAGAAAAGTTAGAAGTATAATGCAACAAACGTCTATACCTCCTTCATCTAAATTTGTAAATGGTTAACTTTTGCCACATTTGTTTCTCTTTATTTCTCTCCCCCTCCATCTATGTAGGTATATTTCCTGAAATGGTTGAAAGTAGGTTGCAGACATCAAGACACTCACTTTGAAGTATCTAAGTATCTCCTAAGAATAAGAACACGCTGCTACATAAACACAAAACCATCATCACACCCAAGAAATTTGACATTAATATAATATTATCTTATATGCAGCCCATATTCAACTTTCTCCAATTATTACTGAACTCTTTTATAGCTTTTTTAAAAACTCAGGATCAATGATGGATTATACACTGCATTTGGTGGTCATGTGTCTTTAATCTCCTTTAATCTAGAATAGTTACTACCACCTTCTCCTCTCTCTCTCTGTCTCTCTGCATGTGTGTGTCTCTCTCCCTCTCTCTGTCCGTTTTATTTTTTTGTGGTGGGGGGTGCAGGTGGAAGTCTATTATGACATTGATGTTTTTGAAGAGTCCAAATCATTCTCTTGTAAAAAGTTCCATAATCTACATTGGTGTGATTGTTCCTTCATGATTAGATTCAGGTAAAACATTTAGTAAGAATAATGTATAGGTGACATTTTGCACTTTCCACTGCATCATATGAGGAGACATCTAATGTCAGTTAATCCAATTATGACGATGCTAAGTTTGGTCACGTTATTCAGGTGATGTCCATTGTAATTAAGAAGTAATCTGTGCCTTGACATTTTGAGATTATCTGAATTTTTTGTTTTACAACAAAACTTCATTCAGTTGTTTTAGCATCCACTGATGATCCTTGCCTGTGACAATTACTGTGTTTATAGTTATAAAATGGTGGTTTTAAAAATACTATCACTTCTACACTTATTACCTGGCTTTTTTATTTTTCTGTGAATAAGAGCTCTCTTCCCCCACGTTTATTCTGGTAGCATTATGGTTTCATGGATTATTTTCGAAGCTCCATTAATATTTTTGATTTTCAAATTGACCAAGTTTGACCAATGAAAGACCTTTCAAAATGAATCCTTGACCTCATTAATCTTTGAGCACTTTCTGTTTTCTAGTATAAGATACTGTAGGCTCACTTTTAACATCCCTTGCCCCAAACCTTGAATTAACCTTTTCTTCAAGGACATCTGGTTCCTTTTAGAGAGAATGGTATTTAGAGACCAAGATCTGGACTACAGGTGTTCTCATTGCTATTGGGTTGCTTCTAGACCCATTCAGTGGGCAGAAATAGGAATTATAAACTTTATACCACAGGGTAATTTCTTATCTTTCTCCACTCCATATTCTGTCCCATTTCTTCCACAATAGAACCTGGTCCCCAACAACATCATTATATTCTACAAGGCACACAAAATAGAGTTCAGTTATACAATACCACTACCAGCAACGAATCTACTAAGTGAATTTTAAGATTTCCAGCTGACAGAACAAGGAAACACATGTGTGTGTGCTAAGCCCATGTATGCACATATCTATAAATATTCCTATAGATAGCTATCTGTATCTTTATTAAGCTAAACATGAGTTCATACTGATGTCTCCAACTCGAATCCACTACCTATAGATCATTCTAGACCCTTCCTCTTGCTTATCTGAAAACTATTAAACAAATGGTCCAGATATGCTAGCTAGTAAACTTTGGAGGTCAGAAATTAATGAATCTGATTTTCCCCTTCAGGAAAACAGTCACAGTTTGTTCCAGTCATCTGAATTAAATCACAGACGTTCAGGATCAAGCACAGTAAATACTTAGTAGGGATATATTCTGGCTCCCCTGTTCCCACAGGTGGGATTGTGCTGGGATCCTGAGAAGACCATTAATGGCCCCAGCAAGTGCTGGAGCTGGGTACCTAGTGAAGACCACTTCCTGTGTCCTCAGAGCACCCATCCTGTATTAACCCTCACTCTTAGAGTTTAATGCTGGGGAGTAAGAAGCTGAACATTCTCTGAGTGTCATTGTTTAATTTCTATTTATTTTATCAATAATAGCAGAAATATAACACTTGTTTTCCAAGTCTTAACTACTACTGAGAAATGAATGGTGGATTACAGGCTACAGGTATATTTGGCCCTACACTGCAGAACAGATGACCTGTTCCACATGCACTTTGACCTCTCCCCTCTCCCACACTGTTCCCTTAGGAGATGGGACATTAGGAGGCTCCCCCCCACCCAGCTTCTAGGCATCATTGCATGATAATATGATGTTGACATTGTTACAACTTAACTTCTTGTTGCACACTGCCACCATCGCACCGCACCATCGTAATACAGTCAGGCTTCAATCCCCAACCTCCAAATCTTTTGTTCGCTTCTTTTTTGAGTGTTGAGACCTTTCCCGTTTTTCTGTTTCAGACTTACCCTTCCTCAGCTGAGACTATAGAATAAATTCTTCCAGGCTGAGCCTAGAAGCTCTTTAGAGAAGCGTGTGCTGTATTGCATTACTAACCACCATTCTAGCCAGTCCAGCATCTGGAGCAATAACCTGAGCACTGACTACTCCTCAGACCCAAAGTCTGAAGAAAAATTAAACCAGGGATACAATGTGTGGGGTCATAGTTGGTTCCAATCTTGATGGATAAGAAAGCATTATTATCACGATTGCAGAAGAGAATTGCAACTTCTCTTAATGTATATCCAAACATAGATATATTAATATATTAATAGAATTTATTTCATCTAATTCTGATAACATTTCATTTATCTGATGCTCATAATGATTTCTTTCTAGACAACTGATTGTGGGCAGAGAAGTGCATGTTTGCCCCCTCACCAATGGCTCTGTTTTAATGTTTATCTCAAGTGAGTTTCCAGACTTCGGGTAACACCCTCTCCCAGAGACCAGTTTCATCTTCTGTTTAAGTTTGGAGCAGGATGTTGGTGCTGAGTTTGGATCTTGCTGGTCTTGGAATGACGTTAAAACTGTGACCACAGAGTGAGCCACATACATATAAATTAAATAAAGAGGGGTGCATTTAAGTATCTGCAAGATGCGTGGCCCAGCTAATGAGGAAGACTTTGAAATGAATGCAAAATGGAATCAAGCAGTACCTTGATTGTTTGAACTCAGTAAGTGCTGTATCAACCTGGCTGTGATTGGATATTCATCAGTAGAACACTGTGGAATTGGGGAAAGGCCACGCCATTAATAGGACATGAACTTGAAGTTCCTGCTTGGCATAGTAGCTGATAAAAGAGTAGTATCCAGGGATAAGAAAAATCTTTTGGGGTATCTGTAGCTTCAGAACCCCCATCCCACCAGAGTCTTTTTTAAAAGATATTTATTTATTTTTGGCAGCACTGGGTCTTAGTTGCGGCACACGGGATCTTTAGTTGTGGCAGGCGAACTCTTAGTGCGGCATACATGCGGGATCTAGTTCCCCAACCAGGGATTGAACCCAGGGCCCCTGAATTGGGAGCACAGAGCCTTAACCACTGGACCACCAGGGAAGTCCCCCACCAAAGTCTTTATTCAACTTAAAATCTCATTATCTCATTGATAATAACTCCAAAATCCAAAATTACTCAATGAAATAATGGTAAGATTTAGAATTAACTACAGAGATAATAAAGAAGTAAAAGTTACTATATTAATGTTAAGTACAGGAATGATCCTTGCGTATTAGGTATTGTAAGTATTTGTAGTACTTAAGAGAGCTTAATATATTACAGAACAGTTGGGAATACTAGAGATTCCAACTTAAATTATGTAATTGCTTACTTGATTTAGATTTTTTTAATGACTAAATGTCATAACTTTAAAAACATCCTAGGATTGTAAACAGTATTGGGAAATTTAAGGGAACCTAAGCACTTCCATGTTTATAAGTTTAATTTATTAGATTACAAGAGCTATTGAAATACTTGAGAAGGTCTGTTGGTAAGTCAAACAGCTGAAGTACTTAAAAAGAAAAACAATACATTGAAGAATGCAATTCAAAAGTCTGTAAGGCCAACCTTTCATCAAAGGTCCCCTTAAAAAAAGGGATCGTGAAAAAAACAAAAGTAAAATAAAAGAAGAAGAAGAAGCAGCTACGTAAAGTGAGCATAAAAATTAAGGAGACTTCTGAATTTGAAAATTAAGTAAATAAAATGCTAGCTAAAATAATGGTAATGATCATAACACCTTGCATTTTACAGGACTTCACCATTTACGGAGTAATTTGACATTCCTTGAGATAGGGGTTGAAGTTTGAGGGAAAGCTGTAAGTTGCACTGTGATGGCAGGAGGAGTGGGTGGATGACCTCGACACAGCTGTGTGTCCGTCTATAAAGTCCCCACTGAGTGGAGGGGTCAAGGCAAACTCACCATGGCTCAGAATCTTCCTTTTAGCCTTTAAAGCAGAACATCTAACTGTTCTGTGTCCAAACGTTGATTGGACTCAGGGAAGAGAGTCCAATCTGCTCTTTTATCTATTGGCAATGAGAAATAGCTCTGCAGGCCCACAGGCTCGTGCATCAGTGTGACGAATACCTCCTCTTCCTCCCAATGGGGACTGAACAGGGAGAAGCGCCAGCTCACAGGGTTATTTGTGTGTTAGCCGGGCACCTCCCCTTCAGGCTACAACGAGGAGACCCATCCAGATTACGTTAGACTTAGGGAGGTTTGTGGTCGGGACACCCCGGGAAGTAATGCCTCAGCTGCCAAACCTGAATCCCAGAACATCCAGAGGCTGAGGGCTCAGAAGTCCATTGGGGGAGAGAGCGACTTTCACTCCAGCCCTGCTGTGTGTTAGACGTTGGTCCTTAGCCTTTAATAATGACTAGTCTCAGATCTCAAGGGGCCAGGAGCCTGCTGAGGTTGCACATAAGTAAATAGGCAATTAGGTTACAAGGGGAGAAGAATTAGAGGAGGGGAGGGGAGGGGGTTCTTGGAACCCACTGGACACTGGCACCCACTGCTAACAGAGACGCTGAGGTCTGACTGATCAGAAACCTTTTGCTAGATGAAGAGAGGGTGAGGGAAGAGGGTGACAGAGAGCAGGGCATTCTGAGGAGTTAAATTCAGCATAGGCTGGAAAACAGGGGGCAAAGGCTGGGTGTAGGGAGAGGACTGGGTAGATAAACCAGCCCAGGTAGTAGAAAGAATTACACTGTGTATGAAGGAATGTGGACTTTATCCAGATATACATACGATGAGTAACATCATTTACTGATAAAAGAGAAACTGGTGGCTGGAAAGCTGGAGGGATGGAAACTCTTCACTCGTACACAATTTAAACCTTTTGCATTTTGAACAGTGAAAATTATTACTTCTTCAAACTGTTCAAAAATAAAAGCATTTTAAAATATATTTTCAAACGATCCTACTTACAACGAATTTAGCTGTGTATTAGGCCCTGGGTGAGCAAAACCTACCCTATCAGTTTCTAACCTATGAGGTGTTTTCAACACTTTATATCCCCTCCGAGACACAGCCCACGGGTAGATTCCCAATGTCCAAGATGTGTAAACAAATAAGTATATCATAAGCGAAGTGATTGTTATCCTAGAGATATGGGCTTAGAACTTTGAAAGCACAGGTTGGGGGTAGGCGACATACTATGCGTGAAGGCTCGGGGAGGTATCCTGTAAATTGGGTTTTGGTGGGAAGTAACATGTAAACTGGGTTTTGAAGAATGCTTAGGAGCTTTAAGAAATAGAAAAGAGAGGAAGAGCACCTCAAAGAGAAATAGAATTTTCGGAAAAGGCCTGAAATATTCTTGGAGGAAGATAGTTTGGTATGATGATCAGGGCAGCATGGGGAATAGTAGGAGGTGAGGCCATCAGTCAGGATGAGGCCAGATGGTGCAGGCTTTGCATGTTGCACTGGGGAGTATGGATTTCTTTCCCAAAATCTTCAAATACACCCTCATGGACATTGATATTCTGGAAGCTGGTGAATATGTACCTTTATGATAATTTATTTTTTTCCCAAATAGCTGAAAAAAATAACAATGAAAAGAAAATTTTCTATTTTGTGTTTTTCCTCCCAAAATTTTGACTGAAATCTCCTAGTTTCAGCAGGTTAATATAAGAAGTTTTTAAAAAAATCAGTATGACAAGGAAATATAAATGGGAAACCTGAGAAGCAAGTGAATTAGTTTGTTCTTCTTTTTTCTCCTTGTCAAATATGTTCATAGTTGCCATTTTTATATTTTATATAAAATGTTTCTATTACCAAGACCGTTCTTTGATTATATGTTGGGATTAACTAGCATAAATACTTTTCATCTTTTCCACGGAAATCAAGGCTTCCTGATGGTTTGCAGGCCCAAACTCTTGCCCACGGCTTGTTTTCTTTGGCTTATACAATTGGTTTTGGTTTTCGTTTTTTTCAAGAAGGAAGTTTCTAGCTTATCTTGAAAAATCAAAATAGCTGGTACTGCATGGTCTATATTCTGCATGACAATAGTCAGCTGGACGTGACTGGAGCGTCTTCCCTGTAGGCATCACCCCCCTGTGTAGGACCTCAGTTCCAGCCCTCCCTGAGTTCAACCCCACTCACTCCACTGAGCCTTTGGGTTTGCCCTGGGTCTATGGCGCAATTGCTCGTGACTTCCACCAGAGGGCGCTGTGATCAACGTTTAGGAGTGAAGGCCAGGGAGGAAGTGCTGGGAGCTGATTCTACCCGGCAGCCAAAGGAAGCCCTCCTTTCCTTCCTGGAGAGTAAGTCTTAATGCACAACCTCCCTTGAGGCAACTCCACTGAGTCAGGACCAAGAGCTACTTGCAAGACAAGTATTTTGAAATAGAAGGTGGAGAAACAAAGCACACTTTATGCTACCCTTGACACTTGAATAATTCTTTGCAATCAATACAGTTCTGTCAGAGACAGAATGTTATTTGGTCCTCACAGCAATCCTGTGTCAGAAATAGGATACGGTGTCTATCTCTGTACCAGTGAGACAGAGAATCCCTTGTCTCACCTAAGAGCACCCAGCCAGCAGGTGCCTCACCGCGGTGGCTTCCTCACACTTCCCCTTTGGTGGAGAGACAAAGGCCCTGGACAAAGCCAGGGTACCAAGAATATGTGGCTGGAGATACGGAGCCAGAGAAATTTGAGACGTGTCCGTCACAGCCGACTTCCTCGTTGTGAGGTGGCCTTCCGTCGGCGCTAGGACTGTGTGCCTACCTGTGGACCTTGGGCACAGTAGAATCTCAGTTTATATTTGGTGAATAAATAGATGATCCAAGGAATTCACTGGGCCTCTTCCTATACGGGAAGGGCACTAATATTCCATTGATGTCAAAGGCAAAACTGTAGGGGCTTGGGCCAGTGATCCTGAGGGACAGGACCTTCTCTCCTCTGGCCAACCTCTTCCAATGGCCGTGGCTGTGTGTCTTTGCACCTTTGATTGTGAGGATGTTATCAGCCAGGATGCAGAATCCTGCTTCCTCTCCCAGTTTTCAGTCGCTTTTCCTCTGTGTTTGTTTTCTTTGGCTGTTGCAGGGAGATTTGCTTTTCATCTGAGCAGCACGTGCTCTTCTTGGAGTGAAGGATGAGGCTGTAGCAGGATACCGCTGTCTGGGAAGGGAAGAGAATCTCCTTGATTGGGGCTGTCCTTTCCAAAACACGGCCCCCTTTCTCCCCTCAGTCCCCCAAGAAGAAAATAAGCAAGGTGTTTCCTCACCCACAATTAGTCACAAAATAACCTCTATTTCCCAGGCCCTCTTTCATTTTATGTATGTACGTATGTATGTATGTACTTATGTATTTATGCCTTTATTTATTTAACCTGCCTAAGTCTTGAACATCGTTAGTATGACCGGAAAATAACGGCTTAGGTATGATTTACGGTACAACACCTGAGTAGCAAGCATTGTCATGTTCTTTTTTGAAACTGAGATGCAGTTCACATACCATGAAGTTCACTGTTTTAAAGTGTACAGTTCAGTAGGCTTTAGAAACTTCACTGTGTTGTGCAATCATCACCTCTATCTCATTCCAGAACATTTCCATCACCGCAGAAACTCCATACCTGTCACGAGTCAGTTCCAACTCCTCCCCCGCCCTCGCATCCCCTGAGAACCACTCATCTGCTTCCTGTCTTCATGGATTTGCCTATTCTGCACACTTTATGTAATAGGGATCATACAGCGTGTGGCTTTTTGTGTTTGGTGTCTTTCACTTAGTGTAATGTTCTCAGGGTTCATCCACGTTACAGCCTGTGTCAGCACCTCATTCCTTCTTGTGTAAATGTATGTACTACATTTTGTTTATCCATGCATCAGTTTCCACTTTGAGCTATTATTCATAATGCTGCTATGAATATCCTTGTACAAGTTTTGTGAGACTGTTTGTTTTCAATTCACTTGAGGATATGCTGGGACGGAATTAGGCAGGTCATATGGTAACTCCGTGTTTGACTTTTTGAGGGACTACTAAACCGTTTTCCACAGTGGTTATACCATTTTACATTTCCCACCAACAATATATGAATTTCCCTTCCACTTTTTCCCAGTTTCCTTGAGATATAATTGACTATAACATTTTATTAGTTTAAGGTGTACAACACAGTGATTTGATATTTGTGTATATTGTTAAATGATTCCTACAAAACATTTAGTCAAAATCCATCACCTCGCATAGTTACAATTTTTTTTTCTTTCTTGTGATGAGAACTTTTAAGATCTACTCTCTTAGCAGCTTTCAAAATACAATACAGTACTGTTAACTATAGTCAAATTCTCTTCCAGGGAAGTCCCTGGAAGTCTGTACTTTTTAACCACCTTTTATTCTTACCTCTTATCATCCGATATCCCTTTCATTCTTAAGCCAAGCAATTAAGGGATTGTCTAGGTGGTCTTAGGTGAACTTACATTGTCAAAGAGGTTAAACAGAGTCGAACGCTAGTTAAAATCGTAAAGACAGATTTTAATCAGTAACAGCTGTTGCAATAAGTAAAAGAGTCCAACATGAACTGAATCCAGCTTCTCTACCTGTACAGAGGAGACTGGGCAGTTTAAGAAGAGAATGAAAGAGTAGGCAAGCAAGTGAGCAGGGGCTCCGAAGGGTCATAGAATTGAAAAATTACAAAAAGTGAGAAGGGGGCTTAGTCTCGTGAAAATCATCTGGGTTGCTAACTGGGGCTTATCTTCCCACAGAGGCTGAGAGACAGGGGCCCTATCTTTAGATGTTGGTTGGAACAAACAGTAAATTCTTTCTTCCAGCAGCCTTGAGTTTCTCAGGCAGACACGTGAATGGGGAGCCAGGATCATTCTAGGTGTTCAGCCCTGAGCTGTTAGAAGCTACGTTTTAGTGTTTGCTTCAGCCTATACAGGCCAAGGTTGAGGACTAGCCAAGTCAGAGGAGCCTGGCTAGAGTTTGGTCAAAGAGACAATGAAGAAATGAGAGGGGAATTTTTCTCTAGAACTGTCCTCTTTTCATGTTCCCCTAAAAGTATACAATGAAACTTAACACTGATATCATCAACTAATTTATTTTAAAATGGGTTCGATGCATCCTGCTATAGAAATTCCATCAACTTAATAGACAACTCATATATAGCATGGCTCAACCATTGAGAAGTAGCCAGAGTTGTATGTTTTCATGGGTGTGGAATGGGAATACAGAACTGAAATCTGTATAAGGCCCAAGCAGGAACACTGCGGGTGGGGTGTCAATCTGACACCATCCTAAATGTGCAAAACGCAACAGGAAATAAATTTGCCTGAATGATGTGCTAAAGCACTCGTTGACACTAACAGAAGGAATCTTGGCTGATTTTAGATTAAAACTTCTAACAAAGAAGCTTTGGAGAGTGAATGTTCTTGGGCGGAGAATGCTGCTTTATACCTAACTCCACAATCACTACCACTGAAAGAGTCTTTCGTGATAAATAGGAAGTCAGATAAGCTCTCTCGCTTTGGACAAGAGCCTCTGACAGCTTGAAAATGTGTAGCCCCTCACCACCCCCGCCGCTCTCTCTCTTTCAGTAATGAAAATAGGGGACCAGTAGATTTAGTAACATCCCGCCCACCCTACCCCATCTCTGTCTTCCCTGCACAAATCACTTTTACTCTTTATTTGCTCACCATAAACTGTTATATTGATACACATGAATTATGACTGAGCATTTATTATATGCAAGATTCTACAGGGTTACAAAAGGCATTCTTCTCCCTAGAAACTTACAATCAATCGTGTAAAATAAATGTATAAATAAATAAATAAATATAATACAAGGTGAAAGCCGTGAACATCATGTGGGAGTTTGAAATCTTGTGATTCAAAAGAAGGAGAAGTAACTTCTGGCTGCAATCGAGAGAGAGTCCTTCCTTGTTGTTGAAAAAAGCCAAAAAGAAATCACCCTTTTGTGTTTTGGGGTTTTTTGGCCACAGCATGTGACTTATGGGATCTTAGTTCCCCGACCAGGGACTGAACCCAGGCCCTCAGCAGTGAAAGTGCAAAGTCCTAACCACTGGCCCACCAGGGAATTCCCCCCAAAAGTACCATTTTGAATGGGGAGCTCACCCTAGTGCCAGGACAGCTATTAAGAGAAGTTTAAAAGGAAATGCACATTCAGATGAATCAGATTTGGTGTGATTGTTGCTAGATACCCAGTTAGAGGAAGAGGGAATTTTTATATGTGTCACATCTAGGGCTTATTTCCTTCCCTTTGCGGCTTGAGTAGTACTTTTTTTAAGGCCTAAAAGCCCATCTTTTGTCCAATTAGTTCCCCTAATTAAAAGCATCATGATGACAAATGCTTGCTCTCATATCCTGCATTTTTCCTAATCTAATTACACTGCTTCTAGATATTTCCTTCCAGTTCAAAGTTTTTACAACTTGTTTTAATGCTTAAGAACAATGAGGAAAGGACCAGCTTTCCCCAATCATATATATAAGAATATATGTGTCTTAGGATTTTTATATTCTTTGGGGAAGGCCTTATAGATTTCAAGGGTCATAGAGGAAGCCCACAAGTCTAGAGCCTAGAACTTTTCTAGCCAATTATTAGGATATTAATGGGAAAAAAATTCCAAAAACTCACAAGGACTCAGAAGAGAAGCATCAGAATCTCCCCACGCTGGCTCTCTTTATCATAGCCTGGTTGGGTGGTGTGTGGGGTTAACGGTGACAGAGTGGGTTAATTAGGAGAAGATACTACAATAAAGGAACATAGACCTCATCTTAAAAAACTTCAGGAAAGTTTCACTACTTTATCTTGGCTTGACATGGTACAGAACCCACTTCCGTAATCTATTCATGGAACCAGTTATATCTGGTAGGTGCTAAGGATCTAATGATAAACAGGTAGAAACAATCCTGCCTTCAAGGTGGCCATGATGAGATCCATAATGTTTCCCAAGTTCGTTTAGACCAAACTGACTGCTTCCTTTTTTGCAATATCTTGAAGATCTGAGAAAGCAATGACTCAGAGTCTCTGGCAGTCATAATAACAGTCATTATAAAAACAGAGGTTTGGTTTATAGTAATAATAGACTAGAAAACTCAGACACATACAAGTATATTTTTGGCAACATTATTGGTGGTAGCCAAAAACAACCCCAATGTCCATCAACAGTGGAATGGATAAATAAATTGTGTGAGTGTAGATCAATATCCAGAGTTGCTACAATACATTATTTTTATTTATTTATTTATTATTATTTTTTAAATTATTTACTTTGGCTGTGTTGGGTCTTCGTTGCTGCGTGCGGCCTTTCTCCAGCTGCGGCGATCGGGGGCTACTCTTTGTTGCGGTGCGAGGGCTTCTCACTGCCATGGCTTCTCTTGTTGCGGAGCACGAACTCTAGGCACACAGGCCTCAGTAGTTGTGGCATGCAGGCTCAGTTGTGGCTCATGGGCTCTAGAGCGTAGGTTCAGTAGTTGTGGCACATGGGCTTAGTTGCTCCGTGGCATGTGGGATCTTTCCAGACCAGGGATTGAACCCATGTCCCCTGCATTGGCAGGCAGATTCTCAACCACTGCACCACCAGGGAAGTCCCCAATAAATTCTTTTTAAATGTCTAGTTTTCAACACAAAAATTATGAGACTTGCCAAAAGCTGGGAAGGTGTGACCTATACACAAGAAAAAAAGTGGGCAACAGAAATTACCTTTGATAACCTTCTGATGTCAGACTTACCAGACAAATACTTCATAGCAGATATTATAAATGTGCTCAAAGAACTAAAAGAAAAGATGCTTAAAAAAATAAAGGAAGATATGATGACATTGTCTCATTAAATATAAAGTATCAATAATGAGACAGACTTTTTTGTTTTCTTTAAGTATAACTGACCTACAGCATTACGTTAAATTCCTGTTACACAACATAGTGATTTCATATTTCAATAAGTCTAGTTACAATATGTCACCATACATAGACATTACATAGTTATTGACCATATTCCCCACACTGTGCGTGTCATACCCATAACTCATTTATTTTATAACTGGAAGTTTATACCTCTTAATCTCCCTCACCTATTTCTTTCCTCCTCCCTCTCCTCTTCTTCTCTGGTAACCATCTGTTTGTTCTCTGTACCTTTAACTCTGTTTCTGTTTTGTTATATTTGTTTATTTGTTTTGTTTTGTTAGATACCACATATAAGTGAAATAATACAGTATTTGTCATTCTCTGTCTGACTTATCTCACTTAGCATAATACTCTCTAGGTCCATCCATGTTGTCACAAATGGCAAGTTTCATTCCTTTTTATGGATGAGTAATTTTTTGTGTGTGTGTGTATATATATGTATACCACATCTTTATCAGTTCGTCTACTTATGGGCACTTCAGTTGCTTCAATATTTTGGCTATTGTGAATAATGCTTCAATGAACATAGGGATGCATATATCTTTTCTAGTTAGTGTTTTTGTTTTCTTTGGATAAATACCCAAGAGTGGAATTGCTGGATCATAGATATTATTTTTTAAAAAAGGAAAAAATGGCAACTCCAGTGTTGAAAAATACAATAACAAAAAACAAAAAATTTACTAGGGTTCAGCAGTAGATTTGAGCTGAAGAAAGAATCAGTAAGTTTGAGAAGAGATCAATAGAGATCATGCAGTCTGTAAAACAGAATAAAAATGAATGAAGAAAAATGAACAGACCCTCAGAGGAATGTGGGATACCATTAAGTGTATCAGCATATAAGTAATGGAAATACCAGAGAGAGGAAAGAAAGGAGCAGAAAAAAATATTTGAGGAAATAATAGCTGAAAACTTTGTAAATTTGATGAAAAACATCAATATACAAATATAAAAGCCCAACAAACTCCAATTATGATAAATACAAAAATACCCACAGCCAAACAAATTATACTCAAAATGTTGAAAGACAAAACAAAGAGAAAATCTTGAAAGAACCAAGAGAAAATGATGCACCGTATATAATGGAACCACAATATGATTAAGTTCTGACTTCTCATCAAAAACAATGAAGGCAAGAAGTCAATGGGATGACATATTCAAAGTACTGAATGAAAAAAATAACACTGTCAACCAAGAATTATATATCCAGCAAAACTATCCTTCAAAAATAAAACTGAAATAAAGACATCCTAAGATAATTAGAAACAGAATATTCATTGCTAGCAGACTAACCTTAAAATAAATGCTAAAAGAAGTTCAGACTGAAAGCAGTGACTCCAGACAGTAATTTAAATCCACTCAGAAAAACAAAGAGTGCTGGTAGAGGTAATTATGTAAGTAATTATTAAAGACAGCATAATTGAATATATTTCCTCTGTTCTTCTCTTAACTGATTTAAAAAGCAATTATATAAAACAGTATGTACATAAATGTATTTCTGGTACTGTAACATATAAAACATAATATGTTTCACAATAACAGCACAAAGAAGTTTTGTGGGAACAAAACCACCTTGGAATAAGGAAATAACACCAGATGGTAACTCCAACCCAAAGGAACATATGAAGAGAACCAGAGATGGTAAATAAGAAACTGAATGTAACAAATCCTCTAAATATATATTGTTTTCCTTTCTTCTCTCAGCTTTTTAAAAAGGCATAAAATTATTTAAAGTAATAATTATAACAATGTATTGTTGGGTTTGTAACATATGTAGACATAAGCACAGTAAGAAGAATAGCACAAAAAAGGGGAGTGTAGAGTAGAGGTATATAGAACTAGCATTTCTAAACACACTGGAGTTTAGTTAGAATGAATCTGATGTAGATTCTGTTAAGTTAAAATACACATTGTAAGCCTTGGGCAAACACTAAGAAAATAACTAGAAATATACATATTTAAAGGAACTAAAATGTTACACTGGAAAACATTTGTGTAATACAAAACAATAAAACAGACACTTTAGATTCAAAGATCCGAAAGGTATTTTTAAATAAACCTGAAAAATACATCTTGCAAATAACAACCCATGAAAGCACTATAACAGCACAAAGGAGTTTCTTCGGAACAAAAGTGTATTGGAATAAGGGAACACTGCTGATGGTAACTCTACTGCTAAAGAACAAAGGAAGAGAACCTGAATTAGTATCAGTATAGCCTGTGTAGCTCTATTAGTAATTAGGCAATATAGACTTAAAAATATGTTACTAGTGATAAAGAGGGGTATTTTATGATAAAAGAATCAAGCCTGAAAAAACGTGAGTATCGAAATAATAGAAAATACGTTCTCCAACCACAGTGCAGTGAAATTGGAAAGTCAATACCAGAAAGAAATTTGGGAAATTCATGAATATGTGTAAACTGAACAAAATACTCCTAAATAACAAATGGTTCAAAGAAAAAATTACAAGGGAAATTAGAAAACACTTGGAGATAAGTGAAAATGAAATCACAACATACCAAAACTTATGGGATAAAACTGTAGCAGTACTTAGAGGGAATTTATACATGTAAATGCTGATATTTTTAAAAACGAAAGATCTCAAACTGATAATCTAAACCTCTACCTTAAGATTTCAGAAAAAGAAGAAAAAGTAAACCTAAAGTTAGCAAAAAGAAGGGAATAATAACTATTATAGCAGAAATAAATAAAATAGAGGATAGGAAAAATAAAGAAAAACAATGAAACCAAAAATTCAGTTAAAAATAGGCAAAGGATTTGAATAGATATTACACCAAAGAAAATATACAAATGTCCAGTAAGCACAAGAGAAGATGTCATTAGTCACTACAGAAGTGCAAATCAGAACCACTGTGAGATATCACGTCACACCCACCAAGGTGGCTACAACCAAAAAGATAATAACAAGTGTTGAAAACGTGGAGAAATTGAAAAACTCATACTTTTTGGGTGGGAATGTAAAATGGTACAGTCACTATGGAAAACATTTTGGCGACCCCTCAAAATGTTATACATGGAGTTGCCGTGTGACCCAGCAATTCTACCCACAGGTATATACCGAAGAAAATTGAAAACATATATCCACACAGAACATGTACGCGAACATTCATAGCAGCATCATTTGTAACCAAAGCATAGATGTTATGACTTTGTTAAATTAGCATGTGTTAAGTGGAGCACAGAGCGTAGACGGTGAGCTGCAGTTCAAGTAGACCACAAAAGAAAGGGAAACAGAGAAAATTATCACTCACCAGTCCTAGAGGAAGTACATGCCACGCCCCAAGGGTCCACGTGGGGAGGTAAGGTCAGGGTACAGACAGAGAGAGAGACAAGACCAAGGGCACATGCCTCTCTTAGGGTCTGAGGGTAGAGTGCTTTGGGGTTCCCAGGCTAAGGTTAAAAACCACTTGGAGGTCCAGCATAAGGTATGTGGGAGGGTGGGGAACGAAGGGGACCAGGGCAGAAAGAATGGTTCAGTCTCCACCTGGAAGGAAAGCGTGACCAAGAATGTAGTGTTTGGATTTATGGGAAATGAGCCGTCTCCTGCAGGGCTTTGCGCACCGGTGAGGCCTTTCTGTCAGTTTCCTTATTTAAATAATGGGGATAATGATATCTATGTCATTAAGTGACATGTGATATTAAGCGCCCAGCAGGGCCTGGACTCTACTGAGTGTTCCTTTCCTCCACATGTGCACAAGGCATCCCTCCCTGCCTCCCACCCAGGGCCTGGAATGTGCCTTTAGGCAGACCCCGTGCCAGCACAGACCAGCAGACCAGCAGGCAGAGCGTGTTCAGTAAGTCCCTGCCTCTCCTGTGGAGGCCAAGGTCAGGGACTGGGCCAGTCATATGACTGTCCAGGCTCCAAGGTAAAAACCAGAGCAGGAGATGCTGTGGCTGCAGCAGAAAACCCTAGGGCTTCCTTTTATATATTGTATTTCTGGCCCAGCAAAGAGGCATTGTACAATTTCAACACATAAACAGCAGTTTTGGCCTTAAGCTCAAAAGCCTTTTGGCATTCTTCTGTTTCTCCTCCTAGCCGGCGCCTCCCCGGTGGCTGGGGCAAGAAGCCAAGAGAATTCTTTGATTCCCCTGTCTCTCCCTCAGCCCGGCACCCACCCCAGCAAGTTCTGCCACGTCCGTTTTCTAAACCAGGCTCCGGTGAGCACCCTCCTTCCAGCGGCCCCGACCCCAGGCTCTCTCTGCGGAATAACCCAGCAGCCCCCTCAGAGCTCCCTACAATGTCCCCCCCGGGCCCAACCTGTCCCCACTGCTGCTCTGGGGGGTCTCTACACACCGTGGAGTGGATCCCACTGCCTTCTCCCCACCCCTGCTGAGGACCACCCCCTTCCCTTCCCTTCATGGCTGAGGCGCACGTGCTCTTTGGCTGCCTGCCTCTAACTCTCCCCTGAACCTCCCTCCCGCCCTGTCCCCTGCAGGGTGCTCCCATCACACTGGCTCTTCCTGCTTCTGACAGCTTGGTGAAGCTTTCTCCTTGCCAGGAGCCCCTGCCCCATTGCTGTCCTCTCTTCCAACAGCCCTCCCCACTCACCCACTGGAGGCTCAAGGCCCCTTACTTCCTCCATAGCAGTTGTTTACTCATCTGTCTTTCTTGCCCTTTGGTCTGTCCCCCCACAGATGCAAGGGGCAGGCACGCAGCCTTGGTTACTTGTGTGCCGTCCCAGCCCAGTGCTGGGCACAGAGGAGGTGTTCAGGTAATGCTTGTTGGACAGCTGAGGGACTGAATGTGTGGAAGAAGGAAGAAATTGATAAATGAATGACAGCGGACAGCCAAGCACCCTTGTCTGACCCTCCAAGATGCCGTGCCATGGCGGGGTGGGGAGAGGTCCCAGGCAGACACCCACACATCTGACCTCAGGCTGGCTTAGAGCCCCAGGACTTCCCATGGGAGCTTTGAGCGCTGAGCCTTGAAGAGAACTCAACATCTGGTGTGCCAGCACCCCAGCTCCGGCTGTCGGCGTGTCCTCTGTCCTTGTCCCCTCATCAGCAAAGGCTCGTTGAACTCCTATTATGCGCCAGGCATTGTTCAAGGCACCAAGGATGCAGCAGGGAAGCAGACAGCCCCTGCTGTCATGGAGCTTGCATTCAAGAGGGGGGAGGGAGACCCCCAAAGAGCGAGCAACTGAGAGAGAGGCGAATGTAGAGTGGGACAGCAGGGAGCAGGGCACTGGGATGGAGAGGGACACCCGTGGATGGCGGCTGGGGAGGGGGAAGGTCAGGCAAGTTCCTGACCTTCTCTGCTTCAGTCTCTTCATCCGTGAGATGGGCTCACGACAGTCCCTCCTCATAGGGCACTGTGAGCCCGTAAATCAAGTCCCCCCCTAGCCTGTTCAAAGCCAGCAGTAGTGCCTCCTGGCACTAAGAGCCCTGCAGGATGTCCCCACCACTAGCTCCACGGCCCCCAGCCTTCACCTCCCTGAACTCATCCCCTCCTACTGCACCCCAATTCCCTCTGAGCACCCCGCTGCTCCTCAGTCAGGCCAGGCAGCACATGGAACAAACTCCACTCCCTTCCTTTTGTTTTGTGTTTTACGTTGGCCATAAAACAATAAACAGGGACCAATTTTTGCCCCAGATACACCACCAAGCTTCCTATAGAAATTTGTTCTGTTTCTGTCCCTTCCTTTCCCCGCCACAACCACTCATCCAGCACCTACTATATGCAAATACAAGGCTGGAAGCAGTAGCGGGGGGATCACATGTGTTAACAACTCATCCTAACAGAGAGTAGAATAAAATGGGGGCTAAGGCTCACTGCTGTGTCCAGAAGAACCGATTCTTTCCAGCCGCAGAGCTCAGGGAAGGCTGCATGGAGGAGAAGCCCTTGAGCTGAGCCTTGAGAGAGAAGCAGAACTCCCAGTGCAGGTCTGGGAGGTGGCTGACGGAAGGGGGCAAAGGCCAGGGGTGGCCTCTCCTGGCCAATCCTAGCAGCCCTCCCCACGGGGAACCTTGGTCTGGAAGGAGAGCCGGGCAGAGGGTGTGGTGGAGCTGGGGGAAACAGCCGTGGTGCCAGGAAAACAACTTGGATACCTCTCGTTGGCAGGGGACCAAGGCTGCTGGGGAAGTGATTCCTATTGTTTCTGTTTCCTCCGTGGGGGGCTGCTTGAGAGGACGCAGCAGGTCTCTGATTGTCAGTGGCCTTGAGAGCTTCTCAAGAGGAAGGCAGAATAGGAAGAGCCCCCTTGAAGAAATAAAAGCTAAGCGAGGATCAAACGACAGCACCCGTGATCTTGTAAGAAGCAGGCTACGAGAAAATTACTCAGATTCAAAATGCCGGAGCAAAGAGGCACTCGGGCGCCATCCACTCCAGCCTCCTTATTTTACAGAAGAGGATGTCCAGGTCCAAGGAGGTGAAGTGACTGGTACAAGGCCACGCAGCCGACTGCTTTCCTGACTGTACAGCAATCAGATTACTTCCTGGGGCCGAGAGCAGGTGGAAGGAAAGACAGAGGTCCCTTCTCCCTCCCTCCTGTGTTAGGAGAGGATGGTCCCCAATTCCCAGCCACGCAGGCCAACGCCTGCCCAAGTGCCCATGAAGACCTCGTGTCACAGGGAGAGCCTCACACGGGTCCCGCGTGGCCCACCCCCCCTCCCTGCCCACCAGCCTCCTTGTCTCTGAGGCCCTGGAGGTCTGCCAGCTCTGGCTCCAGCCCTACCAATCAGGAGAGCAAAGCAGGACGGGCCGCGCTCACAGCAGAAGGAGGTCCTCAGCAGAGGGCTTTGTTTGCCAGGTCAAGGTCGGTGACTCAGGCTGGGGCCGCTGCACTTTACCCACCCTCCCCCCGTCCCACTCCAGCCACCCCTGCCTTTTGGGAAGTCGTCCCAAGACGGGGTGAGGGGCCCCTCCTATGGGCCCCTGGGTCCCCCGACGCACACACTCATCACACGGGGTTGTCTGAAGCCATACGATCGACTACAAGTTCCTCCAGGGCCAAACCCTACTTCGTTTATTCTAGAAATAACAACACCACAATGACCAAACCCTAGTTTGTTTATTCTAGAAATAACAACACCACAATGACCAAACCCTACTTCGTTTATTCTAGAAATAACAACACCACAATGACCAAACCCTACTTCGTTTATTCTAGAAATAACACCACCACAATGACACATTTTGAACTCTTTCTGTGGGTTTCACTGTGGTGAGAATTAACTCACTCTCTCCTCCTGATAACTCTACAAAATGGGTAGAGTTATTACGCTTATTTGTCAGGTGGGCAAACTGTGATCCAGAGGCTGAGCCTCTTGCCCAAGGTCACAGAGGCAGTGAGTCGTGGAGTCAGATTTCAGAGCCAGCGTGGTGGACACAGCAATGTGCCACCCACATTTGTCTGCTGGGATCCTTGTGTGCAGAGAGCTTTCCAGGCTCTTGAAGAGTCGTTGCAAGACTGCCTCAGTCCCTGAGAGCAGCCTCAACTAAAGTCACGCACCTTCCCAGGGCAGCCCACGTCCATGGACTGATCAATGTGGGGTATTAGGCCTGGCCTTTCCCGGACAAGCCAGGTCAACCCTGAAGGGCCATTCTAGCATCAGAGCTCCAGTGAGTGGGAGAGGGCTTTACTGGGCCTGCACTGCAACTCAGCTTCTCCCTCTGCTGAGTCCTGCCCCCTTCTCCTTGGGGGTTGATCCCAAGGCAACCCTATAATCACCCTGCCCATGTATCTCCAACCTGCAATGGTCTGTTTGACACCAGGATACAGAGCGGTAACCGTCCATCCAGTCGCCCTCCAGGGAAGCAGCTCCACCACCCAGCGTGGTGCCGGCTGCCAGCTAGAAACTGACACTTGCCATCTACCTCTACCAGGATGAAATCACCAGCCACTGCAGTCACTGACCTTCAGCACCCCCTGAAAGGAGTCCAGGGTGGAGATCAGGAATGAGTTTTTCCCTGTGCTCTGGGAAAAGCTGGCAGAACAGGTCTTCAGACAGTTAGATATTTTCAGGAGAAGATTTCATGAGCCCAAATTCTTGCATCTTCTCATATCTAGAAAAGCACAAAAATCATTAGTGCTTTAGGAGACATCTGTTCCTTGTGACTAGCGGTAAACTGCAGGAGAGTTGCAGCCAGCCTCTGCCAAAATGTGTGCTTGACTACACGCATCTTCCTTCCCCCAGATCACATATACGCTGACACCCCACCCCAACCCTTCAGAGTAGTTCCTCAGAGCTGTCTAAGAGGCTGCCTCCCAGGCCATATTTCTCATTTTGCCCCAAATAAAGCTTAACTCACAACTCTCATGTTGTGCTTTTTTTTTTTTCAGTTGACACGGAACATAGCAAAAGTGCTCGAAATGTATTTGTAATAAAGAAGACGTGGTATACGCATACAATGGAATATTATTCAGCCCTGAGAAAGGAGGAAATCCTGCCGTTTGTGACAACATGGATGGACCTGGAGGACGTTATGCTGAGTGAAATAAGTCAGAAAGAGAAAGACAGATACTGTATGACCTCACTTATATGTAGAACCTGAAAAAAGCCAACCTTGTAAAAACAGAGAGCAAAATGGTGGTTTCCAGGGCCTGGTGGGCAAGAGAATGGGAGAGATGTTTAAGGGCACAGACTGGCAACTAGTAGATAAATAAGTCCTGGAGATCTAACGTACCGTCTAGTGAATATAGACAACAATATTGTACCGTAGTCATCAAACTTGCTAAAAGACTAGACCTTAAGTACTCCCACCGCATGCGTGCGCGCACACACACACACACACACACACACACAATTACGTGACATGATAGAGATGCTAACCATGGCTACAATGGCAATCATATTCCAATATATAAATGTAACACATCAACATGTACACCATAAATTTACACAGTGTTATATATCAAATATATTTTAATTAAAAAATATTTTTTGAATAAATAAATGAACATCAATGAAGAGACTGCTTGGATGATTTAACAAAAGTGCGTATTTCCCTTCCCGGTCTTCACTGTTTATAACACCTAGCCAGCAGGCCCCCTGCATGTTTACGATGAGGGGGGCGGAGACCCCTGCCCGCCACCCGTCCTGAGCATTCGCGTGCTTTCCCACTGACGCTCAGGCTGCCTGTTTGTCCTCTGAACACTCTGTGCCCCGGGGACTGAAAGGACTTCTGCATCTCCATGTTACAGATGAGGCCAGTCTGGGTATCTGGAAACAAGGCCACTGGCAAACCAGACCAAGTTCAGGGTGAAAGTTCAGAGTCCTTCCAGTGGCTGGAAGAGACTGGAAGCTATAAACAAACCCTTTCCGGCTCTTGTCTGTCCTCTGCGGCCCTCTATCCTGTCCCTACTGCTGTTCTTGCATACCACCCAACTCCAGCCCAGCTCCCCTGCAGCGCCAACAGGGTTTGTTTTCCAGCAAAGGGAAAGGTGGGGCTCTTAGGTGATCAGGAGGACCCTGGAAGCCACTCACAGCAGATAAAGGATATGTTTAGGGGCAAGAGAGAAAAACACTAAGAGTGGATGGGGAAGCAGGCTGCCTCCCTGCCCCCAACCTCAGTTCTGCTGGGTTCCCTCCCTCGCACCCTACCCCCACCTCCCAGGCCTTCTTTTCCTTCCCTCCCACAGGTCAGGGCTCATGCAGAGCTGAGCTGGGGCCACTGGAGAAGGCAAACCTTTAATGTCCTGCACGCTCGGTTCTGAACACACCCCATACTTCATCTTCCAAAGAAGCCTCTGAAGTAGATACTACTTACTGTACTTTTCAAAGGAAACTAAACCAAATCCTGAAACTCAAAGGAGTTGGGGACCTCGCCCGGGGTCACAGGGCTGGAGGATTTGAAGCCAGGTTGGGGACGACAGTGTTATTCCTATCCTGCAGGGTGGCTTCCTGCTGGCCTTGGTGCTTTGGCATGTGGGCCCGGACTCCAGGATGAACAAGAGAGTGCTGGCTGCATGGAAACACAGTTACCAGTCAATGGGAATAGTAGCTGAGGCTGCAGGAATCACGCTAAGCAAGTTTGGCAAAATAAAGTAAATTCAACCAAACTGACTTGGGGTCACAGATCCCTTCCCCAGCCCAGCCCCACGTCCCCTTGCTCTGCTCCTTGACCATGGCAAAGCGGCAGCTAAGCAATCTCAGCGTGTCCAAAATCCAGGGTATGATGGGCAGGCAAGCACCTCGCGTCTTTTTTTGGAGGGTTTCTAACTACTTGGATGATAATATGGGAACCAGGAATGCTCACTGGATGTAATTCCATTTAAAGCATTGCTCTTCCTCTTGGTCGCTGGTGGTAACAGGAGCCTGAGAGGAAAGCGAATGAGAGCTGAAACGGGCAGAAAAAGGGAAGCTGTGGGCCCTGGTTTCAGGCCTCCCGGCCATCGCATCGGAGCGGAATTCCCTACCTTCCCTCAGCTTCCGTTTCCTCATCTATAAAACCCAGATAATAATATCTATCTTGTTGACTTTGTTAATGAGAAGTAGATGAAATTAAGAATTAAATTGATGTCATCAAGCCACCCAGCACAGTGCCTACAAAAAGCAAACGTGGTGAGTTATGATTTATTCGGGGACCTTACTGAGGACTATAGCCTGGGAAACAGCCTCTCAGCTAGCTCTGAGGAACTGCTCTGAAGAGGTGTACAGTCAGGCCACCCAAGATGGCTGTTCTCTTGCTCTCTGTACATCCCCCCAACCTCCCGCTGGACCAGTGCCTGCTTCCCCTACAGCCTACTCACAGGACTGCCCTTCCTACATACTTGCCCCAGGTCCCAGCTGATGACTGTTCCTAACAGCTTATCAAAGGGGAAGTAAAGGGCAAGCGGCTCTGCTGGTTTCCCTGGTAACCACGGGGCCAATTCCCCGGGGAATAATTCCCGCCTATAACTGGTAAACTCCCCCTGCCCCTGGGAGTGAAGGCTGCCGCCTGGTCCTGCCCACTCTCTGTTGCACACAGTGGGGTGTCACCCCAGGACGTTGCTTCAGACGTTCCCCCAGCCATTAAACCATTGATGTCTCTGTCACTGACTTGAGGCTCTGTCTTCCGGGTCTCAAGGCTCGGCAAGTACAAGGCTTGTCGGCCTGCAGCCGAACAAGAGGTAAGACAGGAGCCAGAGAAAACTATGCTAGGCCTCTGTTATCGTGAGTGACGCTACAAGTATCACTACTCCAAGTGGATTCATCTGAAATTCTTTCATCTAGAGATACCGAATAAGCCTCTAGAACGCCTCATTCACATGTTGCTATTTATGTACATAATTAAAATTCCAAGTTAAAGAACAAACAAAAAAATACGTGCACTTCTTTTTTGGCTGGGGGAAAACATGTAGTCAAGCATAAAAGGATGACTGCTAATCACAAAGGACAGACATCTCAAGTTAATGATTTTAGTGTTTTCCTATCCCTGAGAAGATGCAGGACTCTTGGGTCACTGACATTTTTCCTTAGGTATGCGTCTGAACTAGTACATCCAAAGCGCAGAATGCTTCTTGTCTCTCTGCATCCTGAATTCCCCTCAGGGGCACTGTGGTTGGGTGACTGTAGGGGCTGATGGCTTGATCCTTGTAGAACTGGAACGACAGGCAACATTTTTTTCTTGACAGCCTTGAATCCAGTAGATGTTTGCTGCATCTTGGCTTCCCTCTGATCCTACGTGCAGCACAGCCGTGACCAGGGGGAGCAGGTAGAATGGGGGCCGATCACAGGAGTGGCTCACTGATTTATTGAAGTGAAAACAAATTCAAGTCTGATTTTGTACGGAAAAATGAGGTGATGAAGAAAAGTACATAAATCACTTAGATGCCATTTTCTCCGCAACTCCAAAGATCTCCAGATACACAAATCATCGTCTACGACATGAAGTGTCTCTGCTTCCTAGCTCCGTGCCTGCAGGCATTATAATACCTAACTCAGGATTCTTTCAATGATTAAAGAAGATAAACAAGGGTTTTTCCAGTGGATAAGTCCCCACCCCCCGCAAAAAAAAAAAAAAAGGAAAAGAAAGGTTATATCACCACTTTCTACTTCTGCAGCAATTATAAACATCTTCCATAGGAAGCAAAACAAAAACAAGTAATCTCCCTTCATTTTCAATGAAGAAAGCTAGTCTGTGTGGAAGTGGTTTACTCTGGAATTACAGGGCAAGCAAGGGGAAGTGTGACCTCTCAGCTCTGTGTCTGTCATTACTTTTGCTCTGATTCTTTTGTCTGCTTTGAACCAGATACATTTGTTTAAAGCCTTGTCAACAGATTGTGCAAGAGGAATCACCTGAGAAACACCTTCAAAAAAAGCAAAGCCAGTGCTTGAAGTTGCTGAGTTCTGATCCTAATTTCTGTCTCTAGATGGAGCTGCAGGGTGCAAGGCACCAGGTACCCCTGGGGCGTCAGGCAAGCAAGCCTGTTTTTTTCCTCCGTTCCTCTCTCTTCTCTGCCTCCGCTCCTGTGTGGTTTGTGTACCCACCGGGATCTGGCAGTGAGCCCTCTAAAAAATCTGAAGAGACCTTCTTTCCCTTTGGCTACGATAGAGTGGTTTGGCTCAAAAACAACTTTGCCTCTAAAATAACCACGATCCCATGTTATATTAACTTTTTCCCATTTCTCCATGAATGGTCAAGGGAACTTGAGATTATTTTTACTCAGGAACCAGCTGGGAATTTGGCAAAATCACAGAACTTCTCAAATGCAGCCTGTACAAGGATGCTGAGGGCATTCGCTTTTTTTGTTTTTCTTTAACTTTGAGTATAGTTTGTATTATAAAGTAAGTTTACAGGAAAAGCTATAAAGTTTTCACAACATTTTGGGGATGATGGCATCACAAAGTTAAATTCAGTTCGTCTCTGCTCCTGCAGAGGGACGGGGGGACATCACAGGTGCAAAACCTGTCACGGCAGCCGTCTGAATCTAAAATTGCATTGATGGCTTCTCAGCCCCACAAGCACTTTCTGCTGAGGGCACTGCCATGCCCAGGAGGACTATTGGTGGATGCGAGGGGGAGGTCTGAGTTCAAGTCCTGCTTCGGGGTACTTCTCGGTGACAGACAGCAGTTGGAGCTTCTCTGACAAAGCACAGGTGCTGAGCAGGGGGACAGTAGGGGTGATTCCAGGGCAGCTGAAGACATCAGGGACATAGCTTCTGCTCTGTCCTAAGCCTAAAGGTTGGTTGACACACGTGGCCCCAACCCTGCCTGGGTGGATAATCTGACGGCAATTCCAGAAGCTGCTGTAAGGCTCAGTGAGTGGGCATCCTGTGCGTGCCCGGCTGGGGCTGGCACCTGGCTGACCTGAGGTCCCACCTTGGAGTCCACTGGCCAATGCAACCTGCAGCAGCCCCTGGGTCCAGCATTTCCCAGCTCAGGCAGAGCAAAAGCTGCGTCAGAATCTGCTAGGCGGCTTGTGGAAAATGCAGCTCCCTGGCCACACACTAGACTCTAGATCCAAATCAGAGGTTCTGGAAATCCTCATTATTAACAAATGCAGGAACTGAGGCTCCTGCATGCTGACACCCGTTCTCTGGAGAACAGTCCCCCTTTGACACCCAAGCAGAGTCCCCAGTGAGTCAGGGCCCGTCACTCCCCTTGGTCTTGGGGAGCAGCACTGGGCTCGTGTCCCCCACTGCATGAAGGGGTGAAAAACTCTTCACGCACAGAAACATAAGATAAATTGGGGCTTTTATTCACAGAATATGGAAGAAAAGCATACAAAAGAAGCCTCTTGGTCAATCGTGTAAAGGGAAGGTTCTAAAACTCAATTTTTAGTAGGGTGTGGATGCTGATACAGTTTTTTAAAAACTAAAGAGAAAGAAAAGGCGAAAAGGTAATCTGCAGCATGGGCGCCTTGTCTCGGGGGAAATGACAACTCAGCTGAGTGACAGTTTACAGCAGTTCATCTTCTATGCACACGAATCTGGCTCCCAGGACCATGCCTGCAAGGTTTTGACTTTTGAAATTTCTGGATTAATTCTTAACCAGAATTCTAAAACGTTGAGGGCAAAATGTGCTTGGCCTTATAATGTCTCTAATTTGGGGGTAAGCGGGGGCGATTCTCCCTTGGACAGGCTTCAGCCGCTCTCGTCCCTCCCAGGTCACACTTCTACATCCCCTGGGAGACTCAACGGGCTTCTCTGGGGGCAGGCCAGAGCACTGGGCCACCAGGCAGGCGTCCTCAAACCCACACAGGCTCCTTCTTCCCGTCTGCCTTTCCTGTGACCATCAGGTCGCGCAGGCCTGACTCTCTTTCCCCCCAGACGATGCTTTGCTTTTTCTTCCACGGATGTCGCCTCTCTTCCCTGACTCCCAGCGTGGCCAGGCACGCTCTAATTATCGTACATGTGTGAAAATGTGCCACCATCAGCTCTCATCATTTGAACTAAAACAAGACCATTTGTTTTCTCTTTTCCTCACCGATATTAATGATGCAGGAATTGGGTCCAAGTTCATCTTCAACACAAGCCTCCAGAACGTGAAGCACAATCTAGCTTCCCGGCTACAATGCTCTCCTCCACTCGTTCCTCTTTCTGTCCATCTGTCTGTCTTCCAACCTTCTCCACTTCCCGGTGCCACCTGGTTGGGTTTGACGGGTGAAACACGAGCACTGAGCCCTCATGTCCCTGCTCCGGGAAACTTCACAGGGCAACAAGCAGGTGTTGCCACCAATCCTGCAGACTGGTCCGTAATAACTATTTTGGACTTCGGGACATTCTGGAAACCAGGTCAGAACAGGGGCCTATCGTGGAGGTTGGCAGCGGGCACCCCCCTGTCCGATGGTCCAGTGGCAGTCCACGGGTCACCCTCCAGGCCCGGGACCCTCGCCCGCCCTAACTTTGAATCCAGCTGAGATGACGTCAAACTGGGCAGCACGGAAGAGGAAAGGCTGCTCCAAAGGCAGCCAATGTGAGCTCACAGGCCTCAGAGGGTCTGGAAGCACCAGCACGGCGTCTCTGGTCACCCAGCCTCCCCCGGACCCCACCCAGAGCTTAAGATTTTCCAGCGCTGATAACGCAGACCTGGCACCTGTGCTTCCGCTTCTCTCGTCCAGCATCCTTCTTCTGCTTCCTTCGTACCTGTCTCCTACCTTCTGGTTCCTTCTCTAAATAATACACTTTCATTTCCAGGTATAGCACCTCCCTCTCTCCCCAGAGAGAGCACCCTTCGTTGGCTTGATGTCGAGGACGAGGGGGCTGATGGTACCCCAGGCAGCTGAGTCAGGAGGCCAGCCATCTGCCTGCCAGAGAGTCTGGCCAGCTCCATGTGGCTGGGCTGGACTGGGCTGGACTGGGCTGGACTGGGCCCGGCAGCCCTCAGGAGTGCTCTCTCCCTCAAACAACCTGTACCTGAACTTGCAGATCCTAACACCCTCATCACCACCTCCACATTCATGTCAGAGAAGGTGAAAGTGACAAGTCTTCATCTACTTGAAACAGTCATGACACATCGTCAACACAGTTTTCAAAGCATCGTAGCCTTCAGAGAGGTTTTTCTTCCTTCCTTCTTCTCAAGCCTGTAATTAAAACTCCTTGTGGCAAAGGGGTACAGGAAGGAGATGGGGGGATGACTTCAGGAACAAACAGTTCCTTGGGTGTCCTCAGAACCGAAGCAGCTAAGGGCTGGGAGTCCTGTCAGCTTGTGCGCTTTCTAGAATTGAGCAAATCAGCTCACTCCAGATGCAAATCGCCCATCCGTGTCCCTAATCACCACTCTGCTACCCACCCAGAGCGTGGACTTCTGCCAAGTGTTTGTCTCCACACCAGCCCCTGCCCCCTTCACGAGCAGCTCCGGTTTTAGTGAACTAACCCTAATCCCAAGCCTGACCTCAGCCTAATTCTCTGCGGGATTGTCCACCAGGGCCACCCGTGTCCCAGACATGTGGAGAGCTCGGCAGTTGGAGGGGGATGACTCATCGGAAACACTCATCCAGTTCAACCAAGACGTTTTCTTTCTTCCGAGTATTTTGTGAGTTCAAGTCTGAGATGCTCCCGGATTCGCACTATTCCCGGAACAGAGGCTTCCAGTCTGCCCAGGCAGCTCCCACTAGCGGACAAACGACACCACACTGGTGGCCACTCCGAACGGGGCCGAGTAGGCAGCAGCGAATCCCTGCAGGCCGACCACGATGTAGCGGCATCCTTTGGTGATAACTTTCCCAACGTTCTGTTTTTAGGAACAGAAGAGAAAAGCAAAGGGTTAGGCGAGGCAACTTTGAAATCTTCCATGCACAATGGTGCCATACATAAAGAATCATTTCGCCTCATTTTCCCAGGGCAAATGAGCCAGCTAGCATTTCCTCAGCTCTCTGGTGTCCCACACCCAACCCCATCATACGAACACTCGGGGACTCAGCACAGACATCGGCACCTTGAAAAGGGCTTTCCAGCCCTGCGTGTTTCCAGATCATTCAGAGATCTTCTTGGAAACAGCAGTGAAGCTGCTACTTTTGTTTTTTTTTTTTTTTTTTTTTCCGTACGCGGGCCTCTCACTGTTGTGGCCTCTCCCGTTGCAGAGCACAGGCTACACACGCGTAGGCTCAGCGGCCATGGCTTACGGGCCCAGCCGCTCCGCGGCATGTGGGATCTTCCCGGACCGGGGCACGAACCCGTGTCCCCTGCATCGGCAGGCGGACTCTCAACCACTGCGCCACCAGGGAAGCCCGAAGCTGCTACTTCTAAAATCAGACCAGTTTTGTTGTATTTTTTTAAACCAAAGCCCATTCTCTTCTGTTCCAGCTAAGTTACTGGCTCTGCTGAAGGCTGGGTCGAGAGTTTTCCATCATTCACCTGATCTGAAAGCCCACCCAGTCCTCCCTCTGCCTCCAGGGCACACCCCTTTCTGACCCACATTTGTGTCTTTAAAATCTCCTACTGTTCTGTCATTGCTGCATCCACGGAAGTCTTGGTTCCCAATACAATTCTACACTCCTTGAGGGTAACGACTGGGCCTTTCTTTCTTGGTATCCACTCTCCCTCCTCCTTCTCTTCAAGGCCTGGTGCTAGACTGAGGGCATCCAAGGGATTCAAGTGGAATCGCAACAGAAAAATGAAGACCACCACCACCGACTAACACTGACTGTGCTGCTGCCCCTCCCCCTTTCTCTCTCCACCCCCAACTTCCGTCATCCTTCTCCGTGACGACAACATCCATGTAGGTGACCTGGACATCATCACACATCTTGTCTCTACACCCTCGATTTTTCCAACTCCAATAACCACTTAAAATCCCTGATCACGGGGCTTCCCTGGTGGCGCAGTGGTTGGGAGTCCGCCTGCCGATGCAGGGGACACGGGTTTGTGCCCCAGTCCGGGAAGATCCCACATGCCTAGGAGCAGCTGGGCCCATGAGCCGTGGCCGCTGGGCCTGCGCATCTGGAGCCTGTGCTCCACAACGCGAGAGGCCACAACAGTGAGAGGCCCGCTCCCCGATCACAATCACAAACCTGCCTTTGACTTCCAACACTGCATGCCCAGCCTAGTCTGTCAGTCCAGTAGGCTGACTGTTCCTCTCTCCCAGATATTATTTCTTACCTTTTCCTTTCTCCACAAGCCTCTCTGCCCCCAATGCACACAGAGAAACACAAACAGTGTCCATACCCTCATTAGATGATCCCACTTCATCTCCCACTGACTCAGAAGTCATTAGGGAACCCGTTCATCCTCTACCACTGTCTACACCTGCCCCAGCTTCTCCTCCCACTTTGCCGGTGTCCCAGTAGAGAAAATGGCCCTCTTCCCCCAAGGCCACTCCCTTGACACTTGCTGTTGGTACCCTCTCTCACCTTGCCCCCAGCTTTCCCTTCTCCAATATCACCATCCTCTTCCTCCCCATTGCATCATTCCTACCAGCTTACAGATACGCTCCGCTGTCCCCCTGACTCCATACCCTTCTCTAGGTCCTGTCTGGGTCTCTGCTCTCCTTCTCGGCAAACCAGTGGAAAGCGCCATCTACACACACAGCTTCCACTTCCTCCCTTCTTATTCCCTCTTCCTCAACCCTGACCATCCAGGACTGCTTGGTCATGGCCGTCTGCCACCGCCATGCTGCCTGAGCCAATGAGCATTTTTCTGTCTTCCCCCTGACTCTCAACAGCTTTGGACAAACTTCATGAAACACTCATTTGGCCTCTGACTCCATATTCTCTTGGTTTTCCCTTACCTCACATAAAGCCCCTCCTCAGGTTTCATTTTTTTAAATAATTTTTAATTGAAATATAGTTGATTTAAAATAGCTCAGGTGTATAGTAAAACGATTCAGTTATTCATATATATATACATACATGTATCTATTCTTTTTCAGATGCTTTTCCATTATAGGTTATTACAAGATATTGAATATAGTTCCCTGTGCTATACGGTAGGTCCTTGTTGTTTATTTATTTATTATTATTATTTTTTAAAGAAGATGTTGGGGGTAGGAGTTTATTATTTTATTTATTTTGGCTGTGTTGGGTCTTCGTTTCTGTGTGAGGGCTTTCTCTAGTTGTGGCGAGCGGGGGCCACTCTTCATCACGGTACGTGGGCGTCTCACTGTCGCGGCCTCTCTTGTTGCGGAGCACAGGCTCCAGACGCGCAGGCTCAGTAGTTGTGGCTCTCGGGCCTAGTTGCTCCGCGGCATGTGGGATCTTCCCAGACCAGGGCTCGAACCCGTGTCCCCTGCATTAGCAGGCAGATTCTCAACCACTGCGCCACCAGGGAAGCCCCTTGTTGCTTATTTTATAAACAGTGGTGTATATCTGTTCATCTCAAATTCCTAATTTATCCCTCCCCCCTCCCTTTCCCCTTTGGTAAGTTTGTTTTCTATACCTGTGAGTTTATTTCTGTTTTGTAATTAAGTTCATTTGCATCTTTTTTTAGATTCCACATTTAAGTGGCATTATGTGATATCTGTCTTTGTCTGACTTACTTCGCTTAGTATGATAATCTCTAGGTCCATTCATGTTGCTGCAAATGGCATTATTTCACTCTTTTTTATGACCCTCCTCAGCTTTCTTTCCCTTCTACAAAACTATAAAATGTTGGAGTTGTTCAGTACTGTTCTTTACTTTTTATTTAAAAAAATATTTTGGGCTGGAATCTCTCTACAGGTGGTCTCATCCATTTCTAATGACTTTAAGAATTCCCTGTATGCTGATAAATCCCATATTTATATCTTCAGCTCAGACTCAAATATTCAGTTCTCTACTTGAGGGCTCTACTTTTTGAGGCCTCAAGATCCCTCCGGCATACACTCTTCCTTGCTGCAACAAACAGACAGATCTAACTTGGACTGGCTACTAGTGCATTCCTAGAGGCCTCTGGCTACCAGGCTTCAACAAGAAGGATGCACCAAGGAGTTAATTTATCCATGATTATACAGCTGGTACGAGGCAGGGCTGAAGTTCAATCCCAAAGAAACCTCACCTCAGGGCCTGTGTCCTTACTCCCCACACACACTTCCCTTCTTTAAGGAAGGCAGTATGTAACCTTGCAATTGATTGCTTGCGGCCTGGGCTTAAATTCCAGCCCAATCGCTTATTTAATTTTCACTGGCCTCAGTTTCCTCACCTATAAAATGGGCATATTTAGTAACCACCTCATTGGGTGAAGAGGCTTAAAAAGGTTTACGCAAGGAAAGCCCTTAGAACAGTGCCTGGCACCAAATGCAGGCAGTAGGACTGGCCCCCCAAGGTCAGCTATCTTTATTGGAAAATAACCTTTGCCTCTTTTTATTCTACAGTAATTTACATTCGTGGTGGTAATTTTGAAATCTAAGATATTTTGTTATCTGTTCAGGAAAGTTTCTTAAGACAGCACTTTCCTATGATTTCTGGCTTATGTCAGCTTTCAGAGACCTGAGAATAACAGAAGGAGGTCGTGCTCAGTACTGTATGCCCAGCATCCAGAGAGAGCCTGGTGTTTCCTTTGGTTGTTCTCAGGCCAAAGGAGAAGTTCTGGGAGAGGAAGGTCACTCTGATGGCCTCTTTAGACACTGATTCCCAGGACACTGCCTCGTCAACTTCCCAAGGAGACACTAGGGTGTGTGTTGGGAGCAGGGAGGCAGTGATGCTGCTAAGAGAAACATCTCTATAAATGTGTAATAAGATTCCGTGGGAGAATTTTACGTACCTGTTAGAAATAACAACAACGACAAAAACTGTCGTCCTGGAGTAAGTATTAACAGTCCAGAGCATCCTTTATAAGCCAAGCCCCTAGAATCATGGATGGCCTGCATTAAACTTGACATTTTGGGTATTTGTACACCCATTTCCCTCAGCCTCCTATTTTAAAAAACTGCTTGTCACTTCATCTTTGCAAATGAGAAAAAAAATGTTACTAAAATAGCTCATTAGCTAGAACACAGTCAAAACACAGATTTGAGAGATGTGATGCAAAGAAATGTAACATAGCATCGACCATTTCAGTGTCACTGGAGGGAGCAGATCCTGAAATCTTTTGATCTGAGTAGAGTTTCAACCCATATAATCTCTCAGAGGGGCGGAGGGGCCTGGGGGATCATGGGACAGTGTGGTAGGTTGAATAATGCCCTCCCCTCAAGATGCCCATGTCCTAATCCCCAGAATCTGTGAATATGTTACCTCATATGGCAAAAGGGACTTTGTGGATGTGATTTAATGAAGGATCTGGAATTGGGGAGACTACCATGGATTATCCAGGGGGTCCCAATCATTAAAAGGATTCTTTTTTTTTTGCGGTACGCGGGCCTCTCACTGTTGTGGCCTCTCCGGTTGCGGAGCACAGGCTCCGGACGCGCAGGCTCAGCGGCCGTGGCTCACGGGACCAGCCGCTCCGCGGCATGTGGGATCTTCCCGGACCAGGGCACGAACCCGTGTCCCCTGCATCGGCAGGCGGACTCTCAACCACTGTGCCACCAGAGAAGCCCATATAAGGATTCTTGTATCTTTATAAAGATCCAAATAAAGACGACCACCCTTACAGAAGGGAAGCAGGAAGAGTTGGTGAGAAGGCAATGCGGTGCCAGAAGCAGAGAGACAGAGAGAAAGAGACTTGCAGATGCTGTGCCACTGGCCCTGAACATGGAGGAGGGGACCTCTGGAAGCTGAAAAGAGCAAAGAAAGGGTTTTCCTCTGGAGCCTCCAGAAGGAACCAGCCTGTTGACTGTAGCTCAGGGAAGACGACTTTTAGCCTCCAGAACTGTAGAATAAATTTGTGTTGCCTTAAATCACTATATTTGTGGTAATCTGTTACAGGCAAACTAATACAGGGAGTGAGGCTTTTCTGGGGGTTCCCGGGTAACCCCAAAGATGTCGGGGATTCCCTGTCCTCACCCCCGGTTTCCAAAAGGGAACCAGCTCTCAACAAAGATCTCTTTCCCCCAAGTATAAAAATCAAGCCTTCCCTTGTGAAATTTGGTCAGGACCCAGGCACAAAGCTGAGGTGGGCTGTCAGCTACAGAAGTTGATTTTTTTCTGAGTTAGAGCTCATTAAAAACTGATCAGAGAAGAAACAGTCATATGCGACCTCTCCTCCATCCCCTTAGATAACAGCCAACAACAATGACAGGACCCTCGCCATATGCCAGGTGCGTTCCAAGACCTGTACATGGACTACACTCATTTACTCCTTACCACAGCCCTAGTATTAACCCATGTGACAGATGAGGAAACCGAGGCAGAGAGGAGAGCAGAGCTCAAGGTCACACAGCCAGTAGGAGGCTGAGCACAGCTGGCGCCTGGCAGTCTGGCTCCAGGGCCCCTGTCCTAACCCCTTACTTAGACGTGGGACATTTTTCTTCCTCTTGAGCTCAAGGTTATTCCACACCCTGTGTCTCCCTTCTCCAACCCCCTCCTAGCTGCCCAATTAATAAAATTAATAACTTTCCTTATCTGCGCTTCTCCTTGTGGCTCTCAGAGGTGCCTGGGAAAGGCGACTTCCTATTTGAAGCTAAGTTTGGGGTTTGGTTCCCTCACCCCCCTTCTCCCTCCACCCTAACTGCTTTTGAGCTGGCAGGGGCCAGGGGAGACTCCTGACTCCCAGCTCTGCTCTCCAGCTGTGTGGCCTTCAACAAAGAGCTTAACTTCCTGAAACTCCAGTTTCCTTCACTGCATAATGGGAGTCCATGGCTTTCTAAGGTCGTTGAGAAGATTCAGGGTAATTGTGCATCCTATGTGCACCAGAGCACCCGGCAGCCTGTAAGAGCACAGCAAACCCACACACTTTCCCCTTCCCTGCACCCAGAAAACAGCACTTTCCCAGCAACTCCTGCCCATCTGAACACTCACATCATTACTTAAAAATCAACTGGGGAGGGGCTTCCCTGGTGGCGCAGTGGTTGAGAGTCCGCCTGCCGAAGCAGGGGACACGGGTTCGTGCCCCGGTCCGGGAAGATCCCACGTGCCGCGGAGCGGCTGGGCCCGTGAGCCGTGGCCGCTGAGCCTGCGCGTCCGGAGCCTGTGCTCCGCAACGGGAGAGGCCACAACAGTGAGAGGCCCGCGTACCGCAAAAA
>NW_020173691.1:2615087-2623045 GCF_003031525.2 Neophocaena asiaeorientalis asiaeorientalis
AAGGGAGGGCGCCCCCACCCCAAAAAAAAAAAAAAAAAAATCAACTGGGGCCACTGATTGCCAAGAGTCTCAGTCACCCAGCCTTTTGAGCCCAGAGGTTCCTGCCAGAGACTGGACCCAGCACAGCATTGGGGCCAAGGGGCAGCAGGGGAAGGGGAACCTATCCTAGGACAGTTCACAAAAGCCGAACACCTTTCTTTAAATAGAAGCAGGAAGGGACTTGGGTGAAGGACTTGAGCGGTTAACAGATAAAAAGGAACTTTATTCACCCTTCCTTGAAGGGTTGAGCTATTTGCAAGTCGTTCCTTATTCCAATGGCCCAAGTGCAATAAAATTTCACCTGGTGACAAAGCAGGGAAAGTCACCTCCCCACATTTCTAGCGGAGACATGGCTATTCTCATGGATTTTCAACACAGAAGGGTGGACCATCTGCCTCCTCCATGCTGGAGCTTAGATGTCGACCTTCTCGGTCACCATCAAGAAAATGGAAGTTGAAGGGCAGAAAGGGCACATCCAACTCCAACGTGACAGCGTCCCCGCCTGGCCTCCTGGTCTATTGAACTAGCATGTAACACTCCCTCCAGAGCTTTCACCTGCCTCATCTCTGCTAGCACTCTGCCCTCCGCCTTGGATGCCACCCCTTCTTTACCTGGTGAAATTCTTTTTTTTTTTTAGGTGAGGTGAAATTCACATAATGTAAAAATTAACCATTGTCAAGTGAGTAACTCGACGGCATTGAGCACATTCAGTGTTATGCAAGCACCACTTCTACCTACTTCCAAAATATTTTCACCATCCCCAAAGGCAAACCCACACGCATTAAGCAGTCGCCCTGCATTTCTCCTTCCCTTCAGTCCCTGGCAACCACCCATCTGCCTTCCGTCTCTCTGGATTTACCTATTCTGGATATTTTATATAAATGGAATCATAGATTCGATATGTGACCTTGTGTGTCTGCCGTGTACTTCCTTCCTTTTAACGGCTGAATAGTATTCCATTGTGTGTATGAACCACATGTTGTTTATCCATTTATCAATTGATGGACATTTGGGTGGTTGCCACTCTTTGGCTATTGTGAATACCGCTGCTGCGAACATGTACATATATATTTGTTTGAGTATCTATTTTCAATTCTTTTGGGTATGTACCTAGGAGTGGAATTGCTGGATCATATGGTCGTTCTGTGTTTAATTTTTTGAGGAACGGCCAAATTGTTTTCCACGGCAGCTGCCCCATTTTACACTTCCACCAGCAATGCACAAGAATTCGGATTTTCCACATCCTCACCAACACTTGCTGTTTTCTGTTTTCTTTTTCCCTAATAATAGCTATGCTAGTGGATGTGAACTAGTACCTCATCATTAACCTGTGAAACCTTGACTCATCCTTCTGTGCCCAGTTTCCATGTCATCATTGATCTGAAAGCTTCTCTGACTTTACAACCTCATCCCTGAAGATTAACTGCTGAGGCTCTTCCCATGCGGCTCCATGGTGGTGCCCCATACGGCAGCGTCTCCCTGGGCGGCTGTGGCCTCCTCTGGGGCAGGACTGCATCCTATCCATTTCTGTGTCTCTAGTGCTCAGCACATAGTGAGAACCTTCACAGCATCTTCAGCTCAGCCAGCCTCTGAGCTGAGATTTCCACATTATCAGTTCACCAACTGAGAGGCAAATGATGGATTTTTTTTTTTTGCAGTACGCGGGCCTCTCACTGCTGCGGCCGCTCCTGCTGCGGAGCACAGGCTCCGGACGCGCAGGCTCAGCGGCCATGGCTCATGGGCCCAGCCGCTCCACGGCATGTGGGATCTTCCCGGACCGGGGCACAAACCCGCGTCCCCTGCATCGGCAGGCGGACTCTCAACCACTGCACCACCAGGGAAGCCCGATGGCTTTTTTTTTTGTGATCAGCTGGGACCAAGAAGAAGAAGAATTCGTCCTAGCATGACTCTAAGCCTGAAAGGCCCAACTTTATAGTTTTTATTATTATACTATACCACTGCCTGCTTGTTTACTGCTCCCAAAGCTGCTGACATACCTTTAAAGAAGATGATAAAGCTAAGTTTCTAGGTGTGGCGACATCGGTTTCAGGTATGATAAGAGGTCACCGGAGGACTGGATAATAAATCAGATGGGGCCCCTGCCCTTTGGCCAGGATAGAATGAGTTTTGTGATTATCTTCTGGGTGGCCTTGTCCAGTCCCAGGGACCAGAGGCAGCAGTAGCTTCAAGCGTTTCCAGGCCAAAGCACCTGGGAACTGCTTTGGGGCTTTGATCTCTAGGGAGGAAACTACCATTTTGTCCCATATTCATATTACCTCTCTCTCTCCCTCTGTCTCTCTCTCCCACCCACCCCACAAGTGAATACTTATGGAGTGTTGAGCTCCCAGGCCCTGGAAATCACCTTGAGAATATTGGGAGACATAACCCAAACAATTCTCAGCTAGTAGGATATCCTCGAGAAGGCGTTGCGGGAAAACAGACAAACTGGGCTGTACCTCCCTGCTTTCCAACTGGGTCACCTTCTACAAGTCACCTAACCACGCTAATCCCTCAGTATTCCCGCTTTTAAAATAGGGACACTGATTCCCGTCCTACCAACTACACAAGGGAGTGGGAAGACACACCTAGGATAAGAACCACCTGGGTAAGCGACCCCTTGGGAAAGTTACCCACCCGCCAGCATCGGGATAGCCGTGGAGCGGTGCGCAGGGAAACCTCTGATTTAATGTCTATCACTCCCCGCAGCTCACTTTCCCCTTACTGCCCAGTTCACAGAGTGAGCAGTCTCGGGGCTCCAGGAGCGAATGCCGGGAAGGGGGTGCTCGTGGGAGGCCGAGGGGGGTGCAGGGCAGCGCAGAGAGGCCGAGACCGTCAGACGGTGGGGAGCCGACTCCAGCTCTAGGGCGGGCGCCCCGCGCTCCCCGACCTCCAAGGGACAGTGGCGGCGGTGGGATGCCTACCTTGCCGTACTTCTTCAGTTTCTGCCGGTACCTCTTCTTGGGCTTCTCGTCCGGCGCCGTCTCCTCCAGCGGCTCGTACCGCTCCGGGAGGACCGCGAGGTGCACCCTCCGCGCGCCCCGGGTCCCCGGGCGCTGCTCGCTCGCCCCGCTCTCCGCCGCCTCGGCCCCGCTCTCCAGATGCTCCAGGATAGCAGCCGCCTCCTCGTCCCCCTCCGTCCGCCCTCGCCCCCGGGCGAGGGGCCTGCAGCGCGGGAGACTGCTCGCCGCCTTGCTTCGGAGCCTGGCTCCCACCGTCATGGTGCCGCGGACCCTGCGGCTGAGGTCGGTGCACGAAGACACCAACCTTTGCGCCTAGCCTGCGCCTCCACCCCCGCCGCCCGCCCTTGCCCAGCCCGGCCCAGCCCGGCCCAGTCCGGACGGGGCGGGGGGGCTGGGGGAGAGGTGGATGGGAAACTTGGGATCGCAGCGCCCCCTGGCTCTAGGATGGCGGCGGCTCCACCCAGGCCTGGCTTTCTGGTGGTCGGGCCCAGCCGCCAGCATCCCATCCTCTGGCCAAAGGGGTGAGGGATGCTCCAAAGCTCAATGCACAATGAACACGCAAAGCACGTTCAACCACACTTGCAACGAAATAAGTGAACCCCAAATAGTGAGACTTCCTTTGCACACGTGCAAGCTGGCAGAGATGATGAGAGATGATGATGATGGTGATGATGGTGATGAAAAAGACGACAGTAATAAAGATTATACTCAGACTTCCCTGGTGGCGCAGTGGTTAAGAATCCGCCTGCCAGTGCAAGGGACACGGGTTTGAGCCCTGGTCCAGGAAGATCCCACATGCTGCAGAGCAACTAAGTCCCTGGGCCACAGCTTCTGACCCTGCCCTCTAGAGCCCACGAGCCACAACTACTGAGCCCGGGAGCCACAACTACAAAGCCCGCGTGCCTAGAGCCCGTGCTCCACAGCAAGCGAAGCCACTGCAATGAGAAGCCCGCGCACAGCAAGAAAGAGCAGCCCTGACTCCTCTCAACTAGAGAAAGCCCACGCCCAGCAACAAAGACCCAACGCAGCCAAAAATAAATACATAAATAAACTAATCTTTTAAAAAAGATTATACTCAATGCTGGTGAGGGTATGGTGAGAGGATGGTTATAATACAATATTCATGGGTCGCAAACTGGAGACAGGCTTTTGCAAAGGCAATCAGCAAATATTTATCAAGAGTTCTGAAAAACGGCCATACCTTTCTAGGTGCCTATGTTAAGGAAACATTCAGAAACACAGAGCAGTGTGTCCACGGTGTTAATCACAGTCTGACTTCAGCGAAAAGTTGAGGGAAACCAATGGGGATGGGCAGGTGAAATTCTGGTGCAAACATATGATATCATACGAAGTAATCATTAAAATCACGATTTTCAAGAATATCACTCTGGGGGAAAAAAGAGAATATCACTCTGGTAGATATGCATTCTCAGGTCACTGTGAATCTCAATCTGTTTGGGATGCCTTACTTTCTTATGTGGGTAAGTATCTTTTAATTCTTGGAAACTTAGAGTTAAGTATAAAATGATGTGTTATTATTTCATTAATATTTTAATACTATTAAAATGTGTGATATGTTTAAGAATGATTTGGTTATACTGCTCTAAGTACATAAAATAGTCATAATTTAACATATTAGAATATCAAAAATTATTGGTGATTTCAACATAAAATGTAAAATCAAGTAGTTTACTTAGACTTATAAGTTTAACTTGAAAGGAA
Organism: Neophocaena asiaeorientalis asiaeorientalis; assembly: GCF_003031525.2. Classification (NCBI taxonomy): domain Eukaryota; kingdom Metazoa; phylum Chordata; class Mammalia; order Artiodactyla; family Phocoenidae; genus Neophocaena; species Neophocaena asiaeorientalis. The sequence continues at coordinate 2,619,809 of NW_020173691.1, forward strand.
TACAAAAATAAGTTAATTTACTGTATTTATAAGAATTACATAGTCCTGTACATAGTTGAAGTACTTGAAAAGAAAATCACATATATTAAATTTATAAAAGTCACTTAAAATGTTTAAGATAATTAAATTAAGTGAATGATAAAACCCCTTACAGTGACGGTTAAATTCTATTAGGTTTGTAAATGAAATAAAACAATACTGAATTTAAAAGCTATGGGAAGCTTGACTTGTGGATTTGCAACTTTACTAAAATAACTATTAACTTATAAACAAAAACAGACCCTAACCGTCCTTTTTCTATGTGCAAAACTGACTTCTGAGAACCCCCCAGATGACATAATAAATGGAGACATAGGTGGATTGTCCATGGAATGGAAAGTGTGTTTTGTCCATACAAAATACATTTCAAATATCACAACATTTATCTTGCCTGATAAAAAGCAAAACACTAGAGCACCTGAAAACTGATCCGTAGACTACCTCCATAATCAGTGAGCAAGCAGGACTCAAGGAGATGTAATCAGAACCCACCTTTATGTTGCTCTCACCGTTGTCTCTTTAGAAGTTATTCAGTGTGGAGAGCGCTTCCCTTGCTCCTGCGTGACTACTTAAGCAGTCCTATAACTCTTCTGACCTCACTGTGGTAATCAAAAATCCCCAAGTTGCAAATATGTTCTCAGTTTATATAATTTTAAATCTTACAATGTCCAATTCCATGTAATACTCAGAGGCTTGAACTTGATTTTAAGTTAAGCCTCTCTCCTCCCTCAGAAAAATTCATCACCTGCAGGGCTGTGATTACTTGCAGGAGGACGGAAAACAGCAGAAGCGTGGCTTTCACCCCGGTCTGCTTTTCAAAGCAGGGAGCGCACCTGATTATAAGCAGGCTTGTTACATTCCCTCCAGGACCAAAAGGACTCTGCGACATGCTCATCTCCTAGCCTCTGCTCACAGGAAAGAGAATGGAAAGGGCTGAGTGCCAATCCATAGGAATCTTTCCTTCCTGGTAAGAATTAGGAACCTGACCTTCAAAGGAGCAAAAACATTGGAGGGCTAAGATTCATGAAAATAGATCATCAGTTAGTGAGTAAAAAAAAAAAATACTTAGACACCTCAGAGTCTTAAAAATAATTGCTTGCATAAGACAGTTACAGATATTTAATTGAAAACAAAGTTTCCATCTGTAGACATATAAAGGTTTTATGTTTTCATCTTTTGTTTTGTAATAAATGTGTGAATTTGGAAAGAAAGAAAAAAAAGGAAAGGGAGGGATCTTTATGGACCTGAAGTTTTATGAATTAAAATTGTTTAAAGCTGTTAGTTTATTTGTGTAGGCTTAGACTCCAGAAGAAACATATCTCTGGAGGTGAAAAGAGCTGGTTATAAACAATGGAACAGATATAACAGGTTTAATTTTCCAAAGACTGCAATGTAAAGTGAGAGGGAGAGCAGTTTTGAATCCTAGCTAAGTCTCAGTCTTGGGGCAGCCCCCAAAAGGGAGGATGGTCTACTCCTGCCTTTTCTCATGTTAAAAAAATTTCTTTTAAAGATTAAGTTTGGAGCCTTCTACATTAACTATCATTTAGTTCAAAAGGTGGTAAAAACAAATGGCGTAATAGGAAGAGGAAATTTAACATTTGCATTTAAGTTTTTAAGTATTTTCTTTTTTTTTTTTTGTGGCTGCATTGGGTCTTCGTTGCTGCACGCGGGCTTTCTCTAGTCGCGGCGGGCAGGGGCTACTCTTCGTTGCGCTGCACAGGCTTCTCGTTGTGGTGGCTTCTGTTGTGGAACACGGCTCTAGACGTGCGGGTTTCAGTAGTTGTGGTGCATGGGCTCAGTGGTAGCGGCGCACGGGCTTACTTGCTCCATGGCACGTGGGATATTCCTGGACCAGGGATCAAACCCATGTCCCCTGCATTGGCAGGTGGATTCTTAACCACTGCGCCACCAGGGAAGTCCAGTATTTTCTTAAAAAATATATCTGTAGTTGATCTGTGGTAAACCCATTCATGCAGATCCCAGTGAATGCAAAGTTGGGAATGTCAGGCACAGCACATTTTTATTTCACTTAAGGGGTTGGATTTCTGCACCAAAGATAAAGATCAGAGATTTGAGGTAAAGACAATGTAAGCCTGGGACTGCAGTTAAAGGATCTTACAACTAAAATTTACTACAATTGTAAAAACTAGGGTCTTCCATAAATTGCTTCTCTTTGAAATCTGAAGAATTTTTTTAAAATTTTGTTTTCTCTTTCCCAGAGAGAGCAAGCTTTTTCCTGTCTTGTGATTACTGTGAGGGGCTGACCATCTGGAGCTCATCCAGAGTCATCTGAGCCCAGGCTGGGCTGGGCCACAGCTCAAATTAGACCCAGCTCACCTCTGATAAGCCCAAGCCTCAAACTTCTGGGCCACCACCATCAAGAGGCCAAAGCGGTTGATCTTATCAGCACTGGGGCTGGAAGGGGATTGGAGCATAGTGTCAATATTTGTTCACCCTGGCTTCAACTCCAGCAGGGCCCTGGCATCAACTCCAGCAGGGCCCTGGCATCAACCACGGTGGGAAAGTTCGAGAAAGCCCACGTGCTTCCCAGAGCCGCCCCTCTGCGGCTTTCTCAGCACAATTCCAGGGGTAAGAGGACCATCGTGTGGCCAAGTGATTTGTTTACTTTTTATCTGGGGCTCGTCCAGTGTCCAGTCTAGCTTGCCAGCCCACATGTAACAAAAAGCTTGGCTCTTCCCCCCTCACCTGTAGGTGTCACCTCTCAGTACCAGGTAAGCCCCCTTCCTCGGGTCCCCGCACCCAGCTCAGCGACTTGCCCGGGAGTGAAGGCTGCATGCCTGCTGCCCATCCGTGAGAGGCTTGTCCCTCTCTGGAATTCCATTCACCAAGGCATCCCCGCATCCCCCACTGGTGCATCATTCTCTATCAGAAGCAGAATCAGAAGTCTTCTGTGGATGAGGCTTTAAAGTGTAATATATAACATTCAAAATCATCCTTCAACACTCTAATGGAATTGTATCTTATTTGGTTGGATTTATTCAAAAACCACTGAAGATTTAGAAAACCACTGAGCTATTTGCGCTGAATATTGATAATAGAAAAATGTATGTGTAGAGAAAAAAGGTCAGAATTATGACCTTATGAGTTAAAAGAAAACAAACATTTCTGACAAAACCTGAAAAACCTGCTTTGATATGTATTCTCCTTTGCCAACAGAGCATCACTCAATTTATATAT
>NW_020173691.1:2623702-2703791 GCF_003031525.2 Neophocaena asiaeorientalis asiaeorientalis
TAATACGTAATAAAAATATCATGTATTTCCTGGAGGTGGGTTAAGATATTTTAATAACTGGTTCTGTATTTAGAAAACAGCAACATGGAAAACTATCTTGGCTTATATATAGTAAAACCAAGTAAATATTTAGTTTGATACAACAATACTTAGCACAAATAATGTATTGATTAGAAGGGAATGCTATCGTATATGGAAGAGAAAAGAAAAACTTGAAGCTGGCAGAGGGTGAGGTGGGGGAAGAAGGTCAATAAAAAGTTCTGATTTTAGGATAGAATTTAGTACAATGAAAATTTAACTGGAGACATGAAACTGTAGATTCCAGATGTATTAAGACAAATTGAATAGGATGGGTTTGCCAGAATGGGTTTGTCTGGGTCTGTCCAGAATGCACATATATAAATCTCACACATATAGCTCTGCACTGAGTCATTGTAAGTGAGGCAGACAGCGACTAAATGAAATTCCTGTTCAGTACTCAGAAGATTGAACTGTGGAGGTATTTCTATTTATTTTCATGATGCGAAGTAATAAAACTGACTTACCCTTTTGCCAGTGGCTGAATATAGCCCAAAGTAAAAAGCAGAAACTAAAATATTAGGAACTCAGAACTGTCAAATGTTGACCCCTTCAACTGAAAATGAATGGAACCATTTGAACAGAACTTTGCTAACCCACAGAATGAGGGATTATTTCAGAGTTCTCTAGACCAAAGTAATTCTATTCTATATCCTTTGGTGCACTCTAAGGACAAAAGTAAGTACAAAGACAAATTTGAATTTCATGTAGCAGTTTAATAGTTACTGTTAATACTGGTATCACTATTTTGGATCATTTTTCTTTTATTGGCAAGTAAAACAAATCAGTAATTCTGTTTGATTTGTTATAAATCAAGAGCTTCAGAGTGACAATTATATGTGTCATTTATGATAAAAGAAGGCATAATTATAGTTTGGATATAAAATTAAGAATTTAAATATTACAGCTGTGAAGTAATGTTAGGACTAAACTGAAAATGGCTATGAACTTATTACATATGAGTGTGTACATATAGATAGATGGATAGATAGATAGAGAGGTATTTTTTTTCCATCTCTGTCTACTGAAGTGGCCTACAGCTCACATCATCCTAATAGCACAAAGTCAGATAAGCACCTCTAGTGCTCAGAGTTTGGTTTCTAATATCAATTTCCATGGAAAGGAAATGCGGCTTAGGAAAAATTGGCCAAATGCATGTCTGGGATACAGAAGGTGTAAGATGGGCTTGGGATATCTTGTTACTAGAAAGCAAAGACAAGTAAATATTGTGCATTTTATGCTACCTGGGCCAGTTAAAGGACTGCTTTAGCTAACATAACATTTTCGTCAAAGACACACACACACACACACACACACACACACATACACACATACAACTAATGACCACAAATAATTGAAACAAATTGAGTCAATGAAAAGCCATTGGCTCATCACAGTATTCTAAGAGAAAAAATGTGTACAGTATGAAAAGAATGTGGTTATAAAAGACTATGGGGTTTTTTAATATGTTATTTTAATATCTCTAGGTTTTTGACCCTATTAGACTCACACAATATGAAAAGAATGCAGAATTCCATCAAGTTCCAGAAAATTTATAAAACCATTACATTTTGGTATGAGGGATCCAATGGAATGAAGTTGAGAGTGCCTTTGTAGCCAGATGGTAGGACATTTTAAACAACCTGAGTGAATCAAAAACGTGAAAAATTCAACTGAAGCAGCAAAGAATGTTAGCCTCAAATCCATGAGTAGGCAGAAGAAATAAACGTTCTCTTAGTTAAATCTAAAGAATGTGGGCCACAAGACCAAGCACTTTTCTAGGGCAACGGGGTGTCTGTTGTATAGACAGGTCTGTAATGTTCCAACCACTGTGGGTAGTAGGACACAAGCACTGCATCCCGGACAGTGGTTTTCTGTGACCTCTAGTGGTTCCCTCTGGTAATAACTGGAACTAACAACAATTTCAACGTGTCAAAGATTTTTTTAAAAAATGGTATGGCATTTCTGTGCTTTGCGCTGGGATTATATCCATTCAATATGGTGGCAGGGGTTATCTCACCCTGACACAAATCTTTGACTGACAAATGCATCATTACTCGAATGCAGCTCAAAAGACCAAACTTTTCTGAAGATGGTTCCACGAAGAGAAATATAAAAGGGGATGTTGGTGAGGATGCTGGAAAGCACTGGCAGCACAGAGACCAGAGTGTAAAACCTTCCTGGGCCAGACTTTGTACCAAATCATTATGACATCTTTGAATCCTGTTTCCTCATCAGAGAAATGAGGGTGTGAATGAAATAATTTCTCAGGTCACATCTGTCCATGATATTCTGGGAATACAACATGCACAAGAGTTTAAAAATCTGAACCAATTTCTCAGTCTGGATTCATTTCTTTTTTTATAACTGTAAGAAAATAAACATTTGTTAAATGTCTGGATTGGAGAAGACTTTTTATGGTTAACGGTGATGAAAGAAATTATAAAGGAAAGACCAGTAATTCAGAAGACAGCATTAAGAGAAATAAAAGACAAACAACAAGCTGAGAAATACTGGCAACAAATAAGAAAAATAACAACAGCAAACTTCTATTGTGTCTAACACTTATTAGGGTCTTACAAAGTGCCAGGCATATTCTAAGAACTCTACATGGTTTCATTTCATGGGTTCATTTCTTTCCATAGTTAATAAAATCCCTTTAACAAACAGGATCATAACTTTTAAAAGAAGCGGTTTAAAGAAAGCATTAATTTACTGCTCAAGTTTTAGATCCCATTTTGTACTTGACATCTGAAGCAAAAGTGCTTGGATTATTTCACCCTGTCCAGCCCCTTCACAAGTAGCTAAGAAAAAAAATATGTCTGTTGCATATCTATTTGGAGGTCATTTAATTTTCAAATAATAATAATAGTAAGAATCCATTTTTCATTTGCTGGAGAGAACAGCTGAAAAACAGCTGTAGGAAAAGTGAAAAGGGGGACTGTCGTTTTAGAGAGAGAACGGAGACCATTTTGATGCTAGTGAAATTGAAATGCCACTGGGGAAGAATCTCCAGCATCATGGTTTCTAGTACTTGCCAGGTATTCTTTCCCCCAATCAGTCCACTCTAAAGGGAGGACAAAAGGCAATTTTAAGACACAAAGTTACCTGAAAGTATACAAATTTGGAATCACCTATCTTGAAAGGAAAACATTGAAAGAGGCCTGCTAAATGAAGCCAAGCTGATTTTAGAAAACAATAATAATTAAGAATATGTGCATACCTACAGTGAGGGCATGACTCTTACGAGCTAGGGTTATTTCTGCCCTTTGTTGTTGTTGCTGTTCTTTTTTTTTAATTGTGGTAAGGTATGCATATACAATAGATCATCTTAATCATTTGTAAGTGTAGAGTTCAGTGTTGTTGAGTACATTCACATTGCTGTGCAACCATTCTCCAGAATTATTTCCATCTTACAAAACTGAAACTCTAAACCCATTAAACAACAACTCTCCATTTCCTCTTCCCCCAGTCCCTGAAAATAACAATTTTACTTTCTGTCCTATGAAATTAACTATGAGCTACCTCACATAAGTGGAATCATACAATATTTGTCTTTTTGTGACTGGTTTATTTCACTTTAGCGCATACTGCTTATGTTTTCTTCTGGAAGTTTTATGGTTTCAGGTCTTACATTTAAGTCTTTAATCAATTTTGAGTTTATTTTTGTATATGGTGTAAGAAAAGTAGTCCAGTTTGATTATTTTGCATGTAGCTGTACAGTTCTCTCAACACCATTTATGGAAGAGGCCGTCTTTTCCCCATTTTATGCCTCCCTAGTCATAGATTGACCATATACACGTGGGTTTATTTCTGGGCTTTTTATTCTGTTCCATTGATCTACCTGTTTGTTTTTGTGCCAATACCTTACTGTTTTGATTACTGTAGATTTGTAATTTGATTACTGTAGTTTGAAATCAGGGAGGATGTAAACTAAACAGGGTGTATAGTTTGATACAGCCAGTTTTGTTCTTTCTCAAGATCGTTTTGGCTATTTGGGGTCTTTTGTGTTCCCATGCAAATTATGGAATTATTTGTTCTAGTTCTGTGAAAGATGCCATTGGTATTTTGTTAAGGATTGCACTGAATCTGTAGATTGCCTTGAGAGTATGATCATTTTATTAATTCTCCCTATCCATAAGCATGGTACAGTTTTCCATTTGTTTGTGTTGTCTTCAGTTTCTCTCTACAGGGTCTTATAGTTTTTGGTGTGCAGATTTTACCTTCTTGCTTAGATTTATTCCTAGGTATTTTATTCTTTTATTGTGAATAGGAATGTTTTCTTAATTCCTCTTTCTGACAATTCGTTGTTAGTGTATAGAAATGCAACAGATTTCTGTATGTTAATTTTGTATCCTGCAACTTTATTGAACTATTTATTAAACTATTTAAACTTTATTAAACTATTCATTTAATAGTTACAATAGCATTTTTGGTGGCATCTTTAGGATATTCTCTATATAGTATAATGCCATCGGCAAACAGTGATACTTTTACTTATTTCTTTCTAATTTGGATTCCTCTTATTTATTTTTCTTGTCTGATTGCTGTGGCTAGGAATTCCATTTCTATGTTGAACAAAAGTGGTGAGAAGGGGCTTCCTTTTCTTGTTCCCGATCTTAGAGGAAAAAAATTCAGGTTTTTCACTGTTGAGTATGATGCTAACTGTGGGCTTATCATATATGGCCTTTATTGTGTTGAAGTATGTTCCCTCTATGCACACTTTCTGGAGAGTTTTTATCATAAACGGATGTTTAGTTTTGTCAAAAGCTCTTTCTACATCTATTGAGATGATCATATGAGTTTTATTCTTCAATTTGTTAATATGGTGTATCACATTGATTGATTTGTGGATATCAAGCCATCCTTGTATCCTTGGGATACAACTCACTTGACCATGGTGTATGATCCCTTTAATGTATTCATGAGTGGTTTGCTAATATTTTATTGAGGATTTTTCCATCTAGTTCATCAGTGATATATACCTGTAATTTTCTTTTTCTGTGGTGTCTTTGTCTGATACCTTTTTTGGTATCAGGGTGATGCTGGTCTCATAGAATGAGTTCTGAAAGCATTCCTTCTTCTTTGATATGTTGGAATAGTTTGAGAAGAAAAGGTGCTAACTCCTCTTGAAATATTTGGTAGAATTCACCTGTGAAGCCCTCTGGTTCTGGGCTTTTCTTTGTTGGGAGTTCTTTTTTTTTTTTTTTTTAATATTACTGATTCAATTTCAATACTGGTAATTGTTCTGTTCTTATTTTCTATTTCTTCCTGATTCAGTCTTGGGAGATGGTATGTTTCTAGGAATTTATCCATTTATTCTAGGTTGTCCATTTTATTGGTATTAATTTTCTGTAGTAATCTTAGGGTCTTTTGTATTTCTGTGGTGTTGGCTGTAACTTCTTTTTCATTTCTGATTTTATTTATTTGGGCCCTCACTATTTTTCTTGATGAGTCTGGCTAAAGGCTTATCACTTTTGTTTGTCTTTTCAGAGAACCAGCTCTTAGTTTCATTGATCTTTTCTGTTGTTTATTTAGTCTCTATTTATTTTTGGTTCTGATCTTTATGATTTCTTTCCTTCTACTATCTTTGGGATACTTTTGTTCATCTTTTTCTATTTCCTTTAGGTGTAATTTTAGGTTGTTTGAGATTTTTCTTGTTCCCTGAGGTAGGCTTGTATTGCCATTAACCTCCCACTTAGAACTGCTTTTCCTGTGCCCCATAGATTTGGGGTTGTTGTGTTTCCATTTTTATTTGTCCTAAGGTATTTTTTGATTTCCTCTTTGATTTCTTCAGTGACCCATTGATTGTTTAGTAGCATATTGTTTAGCTTCCACATATTTGTCTTTCTGCAGTTTTTTTCTTTTAGTTAATTTCTAGTCTGATAGTGTTGTGGTTGGAAAAGATGCTTGACATGATTTCAATTTTTAAAAATTTGAGACTAGTTTTGTGGCCTAACATGTGATGTATCCTAGAGAATGTTCCATGGGCTCTGAAAAGAATGCATATTCTGCTGCTTTTGGATGGAATGTTCTCTATGTATCTATTAAGGCCATGTGATCTAATGTGTCATTTAAGGCCAGTGTTTCTTTATTGATTTTTTGTCTGAATAATTTGTTCATTGATGTAAGTGTGGTGTTAAAATTCCCTATTATTATTGTGTTACTGTCAATTTCTTCCTTTATGTTTGTTTATATTTCCTTTATATACTTAAGTGCTCCTTTTTTGGGTGCATATATATTTACAACTGTTTTATCTACTTGTTGGATTGATTCTGTTATCATTATGGAATGCCCTTCTTTGTTTCTTTTATAGCCTAGGTTTTATTTTTTTAAGTCTTTATTGAATTTGTTACACTATTACTTCTGTTTTATGTTTTGGGCCATGAGGCATGTGGGATCTTAGCTCCCTGACTGGGGATCAAACCTGCACCCACTGCATTGGAAGGTAAAGACTTAACCACTGGACTGCCACAGAAGTCCCTATATCCTAGGTTTTAAAGTCTATTTTGTCTGATATAAGTATTGCTACCCCAGCTTTCTTTACATTTCCATTTTCATGAAATACCTTTTCCCATTCCCTCCTTTAGATAAATACCCAAAAGTGGAATTGCTGGATCATATGGTAGCCCTATTTTTAATTTTTTTGAGGAACTTCCATACTGTTTTCCATAGTGGCTGCATCAATTTACATTCCCACCAACAGTGCACATGTTCCCTTTTCTCCACCTTTTCACCAACATTCGTTATCTTGTCTTTTCGAAAAGAGCCACTCTAATTGGCGTTAGGTGATATCTGTGATTTGGATTTGCATTTCTCTGATTTTTAGTCATGTTGATCACTTTTTCATATACCTTTTGGCCACTTATATGTCTTCTTTGGAAAAATGTCTATTCAGAGAATCTGCCGATTTTTAAATTTTTTATTAATTTTTTGCTATTGAGTAGTATGAGTTCTTTATATATTTTGCATATTAGCCCCTTATCAGATATATGATTCGTAAATATTTCCTCCAGTTCTGTAGGTTGCCTTTTCATTTTGTTGATGGTTTCCTTTGCTGTGCAGAAGCTTTGTAGTTTAATATAGTAAACCCCATTCGTTTATGTTTGCTTTTGTTGTCAAAACAAAAAAATCATTGCCAAGACAAAAATCAAGGAGTTTACCACCTACGTCTTCTTCTAGTTTTATGGTTTCAGGTCTTAAAATTTGGGGTGCCAGATTCAATCTCTTTGCTACTCAGGAGTAGCTGGGAGTTGAGCTCCCTCTTGATTACGAGTTGCTGAGCAGTGGTGTGGGGTTTATTGTGGGACTGTATCAGCCTCTCTTACCCATTTTGATGTGGGTTTTTTCCTCATTTGCCCGATGTATACAAGTTGCTAGTTTTCAGATTCCTTTCAAAGGATATTGTTCCATATTTAGTTGTAGATTCAGTGTATCCATGGAAATAGGTGAGTTCAGGTTCCTCCCACATCACCATCTTGAACAAGAACCAGCTTATCAATATTTTCTAAAAATTTTGAACATACGTCACTTTTATGAAAAGGAATAAAAGGCTTTATTATTTCTTTAAACAGGATAGAGTATAAGATTTTTATTGCTATTATATTTTATGACTCTTGGATAGACAGGTAACATTCAAGGGACATCTCAACAGATGAAATATCTGATTGCTGTAAATGTCCGTTGCAAAACTGAGCCAAGAAAAAACTGAGGCATTAAGACGCTACTCTAACAGGTAAACATTGATGTAGGAAAAATCTTTCAGCAACTTAGGAAGTAACAACTTGGGAATGAAAATGAAAGATAATTATTAACAATTAGCATGAGTTCACTAATGAAACATTATATCAGATAAACTTTCCCTTCTTCCTTTTGTTTTGTTGTTGTTATTGCTATCATTAACGTGTACCATGGGAAGTATATCTAGATTTAAGCTGAACATTTTGCAATATCAAAACATAGAAGAGTGGGCTGAATAATAGATTTATTACTCATAATTGGTTAAACGAAATACATGCAGATTCATTTCTCCATGTGCTTGCACTTCCCAGTGCTTGCACTTCCCAGTGCAGGATGAAGCTGGGAGGGATAAGGAAGGGGAAGAAGAGGGGTGTGCTTTGGGTTGTGGTCTTCTACTCTGTGTCTGGACCTGCAAATATTTAGGGCAGGCTAGCCTTGTCTCTGCTGAAGAGCATCAGCATGACCAGTTTTGGGGGATAGCTTAGATTTGGCATTATAAGAGTCTTTCAATCATGATATTTTGATTCTTGGACTAAGTTTATTATCAATTAATCTAGACATGGATAACAATAATCTATACAAATTTCTATGAGGGTTGAAAAATTTGTCTGAAGTGTTTATGGTGATATCAAACTTCAGAATGCCTCATGTAGAATAAATTAACTACTGATGGCATAAAGAAAAATAATCAACCCAGTATAACTCAGGTTCCACCTTAATAAAATTAGCATTTTGAGAATCTACAGTAAACTTTAGTTGGCTTTGTTTATATATAAATAGACATGACTTGGACATATGTTTAAAAAATTTTGATTTCTCACAATAAACAGGTGGGGTTTTCTATTGTTTTACTTGCTTTATTATATCCATGACACCATCTAAGTTAAAATATGACTTACCTAGAGATGATCTGAGACTAGTCTTCCTCAGCTTTTTTCAACTTCATATTTCAATTCAAAGTGAATATCACTAAAATTTCTTTTAACAGAAATTTTAGTGAGTGTACCATCAAATGTACCATTCAAACCACTGAGCATAAGCTGAGTGAGAAGCAATTATTTAGGAAATCTTACAGAACATGTCTGTTTGCAATAATAATACAGTTGAGCATTAGTTATCTAAGTTTTGTTGTTTTTTTTAAAGATGATGTCTTTTACATATGATATTCCATATCAACAAACAGTTTTTTGGGACTTATTTCCATAACATACAGTATGTGCTAAGTGTGCTGAAAAAAGTTGAAATATGTACTGGCTGTAATATTACCAATTTTCTTTTCTTTTCTTTTTTTTTTTTTTTTGTGGTACGCGGGCCTCTCACCGTTGTGGCCTCTCCCCAGGCGGAGCACAGGCTCCGGATGCGCAGGCTCAGCGGCCATGGCTCACTGGCCCAGCCGCTCCGCGGCATGTGGGATCTTCCCAGACCAGGGCACGAACCCGTGTCCCCTGCATCGGCAGGCGGACTCTCAACCACTGCGCCACCAGGGAAGCCCCCCAATTTTCTTTTCAGATAATTCCTCCTTATCATATACCCTTCTCCTTTCCACACCTCCTGCTTTATATGAAAATGTAGTGTTCTGTTACATACAGAGAAAATGCAATGATGTTACAGACCAATGAGATGAATGAAAAAAATATTTAATTTTTAACCATGCTGGCTTTTAAAAAAATTGTATTAAAAATGCTACGTAGACCAGTTTCTATATAAATATATGATCTAATTTTTTACAATAATTCAGTTAGAATATTAATATTTGCATGCTGGAAAACTTTTGAATGGAGGCTAGATATTGTGAATATTATTACCATGTCAGGTGATGCACACTTTGTATTCCTATTAATATTCTTGAGGTCTGTTCTGGAACATAAGTTACTTAGAAATAATTCTCCTGGATATTGCTTGTTAAACTTTGTTAAGCAGGACCAATGCAGTATTTAATCCAGGGCTAACCGGTTCCAACTACTTAGGCAAAATTAATTCCCCCTGACCCATGAATTATGAGGTTTTTCACTGTGGCTGATTGGAGCAGGCACCACTTCTGTATGCAGTTTGATGATTGTTCCAATTTTTCAGGTGGTTCTTTCATTGGCTTCATGCAGTTTTCTCACACGCATGCACCAATCTCTGCATATCTCTGGGGTTTTGGTACAGCTCTCTCCCCTCCAGACTTTAGCTGTCTTGGTCTCCCTGGTCTCTCAGCTCTGACTCCTTAATGAGGAGCTTCCACTGCATTTCCCCTCCATATGCCACTGCCCAGAAATTCTCCTGAGGCAGACAGCTGGGTCAGTCCCCGGGTTCATGTGTTTCCTCTTAGGGATCACTGTCCTCCATTGACTGACACACAATGTCCTGAAAACATTTCATCAAAATGAAAACACTGTATGAATCTGTTGTTTCATATATTTTTGTCTTTTTCTTCTTTTAGGTGGAAGGATAACTCTAGTACTTGTTATCCATGTTAGATGAAAGTGGAAGTCTTCATACGCAAGCTGCAAACCTGAATCATATGCCAGGAAGCTCTTTGTGCCACCCACTCCTCCCTTTTATAGTCCATATCCTACTCATGCTATCTTGTTGATGCATCTTTTGAAAGGTCTCTCAAATATATGCTCCTTTTGATCCTGTGTTAACCACCTCTATCTAGACTATTTCATACATGCTTTATTGCTAATAGTCTCTGAAAAGATCTTCCTGACTCTATCTAGCCTTCAGTCATCCCACAAATTTCTATTACAGATTTTTTTTTTTTTTACTGCTGTTTTCCCAGAACCTAGAATCTGATGTATATTGGTACTTGACAAAATTGCTGAATTAATGAATCGCTCTTCTTTTACAACCAATTTATTAGGTATTTCCTGGGCTTTGAAAGCCCTAACTACTCCCCTCTGACCACAGGTCAAGTCCAAGCTGAGGCTGCCAATCAATGCTTTACATAATCGTCTATCCATCAACTTAGGTGAACCCTGTCAACTCCCTAGAACAAGTGATTCATTTCTCACATGTGTCTTACAGCCATCATTAACTTCAAACCTTTTCTCACATGTTCCTTCCATTCTGCCCCTTGAATTTTAACCATCCTCAAATTCCTTCCTTTCTCATGTTCACACAGCACTCGCCCCCTCTGAATTCTTATAGCATCTATTCTTTGTGATTGAGCACTTTCACTGTCTCCTATTTGAGTGCGTGTTTTTTTGCCTTGTGCATGTTTAAATTTTGTCTTCCCAAATGGACCAAATTTTGGAGAAGTAGGAACCCTCTTTTACAATTCCTTTATATACCTTAAGGCACCTCAATAGGTATTTTAAAAATGAAGGCGGAGATCTTGATTAACTGACACATGCTGTAAATCACTCATTTATAGTGAATTTATGTCTCACTCATCACATGCCATTTTGTGGTGCATATTGTGAAATGGTACCATTGGTGAAAATCACCTCACAATAAGGTCTTTTGGGTTTTAAATCAAGGCCTATCTTACTGGGTCAAGATTCTAGAGTGTATTTCAGCTTATTATTTACCAAATTTTTATTTATCAAATTAAATACTGTGCCCAAGTCTCTACAAAATAATTTAATATTAGGGATGTTATAGCAAATCATACTTAAACAGCAATGAAGGAAATCCTGATATCACATAGCCAGTGAACATAAACTGGTATTTATTTATGCAAACATACTATAAAATTCCTCTAAATCTTCAAAAAAAAAGTTATGTCGCCATATAAAATGGGAAAATCTAAAGTGAATATTAAGATTTCATTTTTAGTGCATAAAAAATATTGAAGTAAAATTCCTTGCCCACAAACACAGAAGAGTTAACCAGAGTGAGAAAATGCAAAAGAACATCAGTTTTTTGCCTTGGAAAAGGCATGTCTATTTTTTAAAAAGTGTTTTAATTGATAGGAACTCCAATAAAAAAGACTAAATTTTTCTCGTCATAATGACATCTTGGAAACCTACACAGCTTTCCCATCAACTAAATTTAGCACACACAAAATAAACTCCCCATACAGAATACTTTTGCCCTAGAAAACAGGTAATTCACATTCTGATAAAGAGCAAAAGACAAGTGCTTTATTATGAGAACCGTTCAAGTAAAATTTCAGTGTGCACCAGTGAAGGTGAATGAAGATTTGCGTCAATTGTTCTGAATGAACACTAGGTTAAAAAGGGGCTACACAGTTGTTGGGTTTTTTTTTTTTCCAAACACCATCCTTTGCTAAGGCAAAAATACACTTCATTTTAGAACAGAACTTTACAGAAGAAAGCTACATCACAGTACAGTACAGATCACCCTAGTCTGGAAGCCATCATGGAATGGCACATCACCTACGCTTAGAGCTTTCTAACGTAGGCTAGAATTACAGTATTTAATCACAGCTTTATTTTCCTTTAAACTGATAAAATTGGAATACACTTTCTATTTCTCAGGAGTGTGAAGATGGGGCCCATATGCTGATATTACAGTAATTACAACATTAAATAACATTGCACAGTCAACCTCCAAGGCTAATTCAGTAGAAAATAACAAGTATTAAAAGGTACCTTTACTAGTGGTTTTACATCGCATGTATCACTAATTATGAAAGAAAAGTAGGCAAATGCCAATTACAAAGCTGCACATTATAGGCACAATGATGTGGAATAAATACAAGAAATCTGGCAAAATATTAAAAACAAACAGGTCACATGGGAACCAACTGAACAACCACATAAGCGTAAATCAATAATACACTGCTATAAATAGCATGTTTTGCTCGGAATGACAGATATGTGCCGGGGGTGGGTGAAGAGGCTGGGAGGCGCATGAGGCAAATGCTCCCAAGGCCAGTTAATTCCTGAGGTGGCATTATTTCTTAACTGATGCATTGATCAACACTGTAAAGATGAGTTTGTGCTATGAAACAGTCCCAATATTATTGTACTTCCACAATTAATGCTGTGGGATTTGGAAGGGAGCAAACCTAAGTGACATTTTACATTGTAATAGCCAGATGAAGTATTGATTCTTTTAAATTTTGCTGCTACAATTAGCAGTGGGCCAGAAAATACTTTAAAGTTCAAAAGAAATTTGATGTAGGTTTAACTTCCTCCCCAGTACTTCTTAGTTAGCTCAAGGCAAAGCTATTACTATTTTCACGTACTTTATTTTAAAAACGCTAAGTGCCAACACTGTAAACATTTTGTATCTTCTCAACTAAACCTTGTCTGATAACAAGGATAAGAGCAAAGATAAGCAGGAGTAGTTCTGTGTATAATAAAGCTGATCTATTTATCAGCTTCTGGTTTAAATTTAAATATGATTTAAAAATAATTTTAAAAAGTCCATGCTATAATTGTAAAGACTATTTCTGTGCACTTTTAATTCTGGACACAACTCTCAATTTTTAAAATTGCATGATGGAGGTAAGAATTTAAAAAACCCACCAGAATGTAAATAACAGAGAGAACATTTTCAACTCAAAGCATCAAACGTACATTTACGTGCAGAAATCTAGACAACTATACAGGTTTTTCAGCAATCATCTGTTTTATTATACAACTCTATAAACAGAAAATGAACAGAAATACACAATATACTTACCTGTACATGTGAACCTACTTTTTTAGCTACACATATTTATTATGGTTCATACTGACTTTAATTTTACAGTTCATAACTATGTATAACCTTATTGCAGTAAGGGCAAAATCTACATGGGGAGATTCACAGGCCGATCACATTAAGCATTGCCAGTACATTCAAAAACTGTACCTCATATATGGATGTATCTTCCCTGATCCTGTATAAATTTGAGTTTCTTTACAGCTTAAGCTCATTTGCTATTTTAGATGCAATGTTCTTAAAGGCAATAGAAGTCCCGGATATTCGCTTGAAGCGCACCCCATTGAGGGACAGCCGTGGCAACTTGCAGACCTCCATCTCCCACTGCACAAGGCTATCCTGCCTGGCATCTCCATGGACACAGAAAAGCAAAAACCTCTCTTTTTGTTCATAATCACAGTTATTTGCGTCTAACACTTTCCGGATTTCTCTCATCATGTCACTGGGGTCCATTGAACTAGTGGTCTTCATACTCCACGTGAACCGCAAAGAACGTGGCTTGGAATCTTTACCCTCGTCCTTGTCTCTTTCTTTTGGTTCCCCTGTTGTACTTCTGGAATAAGAGGACAGAGGGGGAAAAAAATGAAAACAAAAATTCCATTCAGCAAAGAAATCAAAACACACATAAAATCTAAGTGGTCATAAACCAGTGCTTAATAAAACTACCCAGTTTGCAGACTACCTTCAAGCAGATACAAAGATTTGTACCATCTTGCTGTTACAAAAACCAGACTCCAGGACGCCATCTGTTTTGACTTTTATTAATATCTTCCATTTAAAATAGCACATTTTCTTAAATATATTTGTTTGTGGGAAATAAGTTTGCATCCCAAAGTAAAAAATTTAGTACTTTTCCTCCATATTTCTCCGTTTAAGTTGGAAAATGCAGATCCTCCATTTTCTGTACATTTACACAAAATGGATACCACTAGCATGCTGCTTATAAATACACATTTTTGAAATACAATGAAACATTTCCTTTCTTTTTTACCTTTTTTGGGGAGGAGAAGGACTGGGGACAAGGAGAGCAGTAACGGCTACAGAGGGATTACTTGTACCTGATGATGCTGTGGAAGAACGTGGTACTGCAATGGGGTGAAGACGTCAGGCCACACCACACGCAGGAGTGTAGACATCAGTTCTAATGATTTCAACGTTTTGCTAAAGATATCCTTAAAACAGTCTACAAGGCTCCACATGACCTAAACTCCAACTCCCACCCCCAACCCTTCATCTATTATTTTCCTCCTTGCTCATGACCATCAAGACACACTGGCCTCCATGCCATTCTCCGAACACACAGGGTATGCTCTTGCCTTATGGCTGTAACACAGGCTGTTCCCTCTGCCACGAATGCTTTTCCCTCACATAGATGCATGACTAACTCCCTTACTTCTTTCAAGTTTCTGCTCACTTTCTCCATGTGGTCTACCCTAACTACCCTACTGCACCCCCAGCTCCTACACTGGCATGGCCAACCTCCTCACCCTGCTATTTTTTCCTCTATAGTACTTATCACATTCTTACATAGTATTTAATTCATTTATTTATTATGTTTATTATTTATTGTCTGTCTCCACCGCTAGATTGCAAAGGCCAGGAGGGTAAGGAGTTCTGTCTGTTTCGTTCACTGATACATCTCAGACATTTAGAACTGTGCTAGGCAAACAGGAGATGATTAACACATATTTGTTAAATGAATGAACCTTATTGGATTTTCCTTATTGTAGGTCTCCCATAAATAATACAGTATCAGAAAACCTACTTCAAATAATCCAAGAAAGGTACAATTCATAGATTACTTATGATTCAGAAGATGCTGTAATTAAATTTGTTGAGCAATTATCCACAGATGTTACAATTTTAACTTGTTAATCTATCTCACTTACATGTGATTTAAAGCAAAATATGATGTACTTTGAAAGTTTATATTCTACTATATAAATATTTTGTATCTGTTTATAGATTTTATATCACTACCATATAAAGTATATTCACGTATACATTTATATGTATCAATTTTTATGTATACATTTACATATGCTTTCCTCCTCATTCCTAGATATCTGGGCTGACAGAGCTCTGCCAACTATGCAAGCCTGAGAAAAGCAGGAAAGGAGTAAGTACAGAAAATAAATTTCCAAAGTATGGAGAGTATGTATCTCAGTGGCTTCTCTATTATTCTCTTTTTTGCTCACTGAATCTAAGCCATGGCATCACAGGCCTCTGGGTGTGCAGATCCAACCAGTATCATTCGCTGGGACCACATGTACAATGCGGGCCATGGAATCGGCCTGCTAGGGTGGGGATGCACCCACGACATCACTTGATTGAACACTCATTTTCAAAACAGAACCGATGGCTAGGAAATGTAAATTACTTTCATAGAGCTAATGAGTTGGAAAGCGAAGACTAGAAATCAGATGTTTTATTCCAAGTATAGTTTTCCTTCCATTCCATCAAGGAAACCTGGTGACCTTAAGACAACAGGCACATGCAAGATATTTTTCTACCTGTATCTCAAAGGCATCAGCACTGGTAACGTTAACTGTAGAAAGTGCCTGGAAACACTGACACCAATAGTAACAACTAACATTTACTGAGTACTTACTAGGTACCAGGAACTGTTCTAAGTGCCTAACATGTATTATTTACCCCTCACAACAACCCTAGGAGGCAGTCAGAATGAGGACGCATGGGCACAAAGAGTTAAAGTAACTTTCTTAAAGGTATACAGCGAGGTAAGTGGTACAACACAGCCAACGCCCACGCGGTCTGCTATTCACCACCGTGCCCAACAATCCCTCTGAAAGGACAGAACCTCACTGTAACTGGTTTGGTCCTCCCGATGCTCCTTACTGCTTCTTCATCTGTAAAATGGATACTTTTCACTTGGTTGTTATGAGGATTAAATGACCAGCCAGTACCTTATAGGTAGTAGGTATCAAATACGTTTGCTCAAAAGCAAAACAGACAAACAGACAAAAAAACCAAAAAGCAAAATTCAACCATGACCAAACAAAAGAGACACGTAGTCACATCAAAAAGATAAATGCATGCAGATTAACTGCAACATCAGCAGCGACTTGTGACCCTACACACGATTAAATGTCTCAGAAGAAAATCTAGTAGAAAGACAGGATGAGATGCAAGAAGGGGGCTCAAGACTAAGTGACTAAGTGAGGGAGGAGTTGAAAACGAGAGTCCTGCATGTTTACTCAATAGGCAGAAGGACATTAAAAATATCTGTCCTGCCTCTCCTTGCCTCCCTACTATGGTGATTCAGGTACCTAACTCAAAAAGAAATATTTCAACTACTATGACTAAACATATATACAGCAACAGTTCGTAAAATAAAAAGACTACATAGGAATGCTCGCTAAGGTCTTTCCATAGCTCATTGTGTTTTATGTTTCAAATAATTTTAAAAAGGATAAATTAAACTGAGGCTTGTGTTTAGCTGGTCAAATATAATTCCTGAGTGAAGCTGGGCCTCTGTCCTACTGAGGAACTGCTTGTTAAGGTTCTGAGACTTATACTGGACCCCTTAATGCTGGTGTACACTCGAAATAATTGAATGCCTTCGTTTCTTAAATTTCCCATTTATAAATACGAACACAAGGACTAACATGTCACTAATGTGGGCCCCAGACCAGCGGCATCAGTGCCCCTCCCTGACAATCACAAACCCTGGGGGTGGGGCTCAGCCACCTGCTTCCTCAAGCCCTCCGCCTGATTCTGAATGTGCTCAAGTTTGAGACCCACTGCCAGAACGAATACACAACCAGTATTAAATGTCAAGTAACCCATAAAGTACGGCAGGGTGAGAGTTTTGAAATGTGGTCCACCAATGAAGAGTGCCCTAAAATATATGAATAATATCACATCTTCCTATGTATTTGGTAACCTCCGTGTTCTGCATTATTTGACTGAGACTAATTTTTTTTTTTTTTTTGCTGCGCCGCGAGGCATGCGGGGTCTTAGCTCCCCAACCAGGGATCGAACCCGTGTCCCCTATGGTGGAAGTGCAGAGTCTTAACCACTGGACTGCCAGGGAAGTCCCAAGACTGATTTTATTTACATCATTTTAGTGAGAAAAGGATCAGTACATTTTAATCTATTAATTCTTCTGCTAAGACATGTCTTTTAAAGGACAGAAAGGCTATAAAGCATACAATTCAAAATAATGTTTAGAAAATACAAACTTAAAGTTAATACACTTAATAAATGCTAGGCAACATTAGGAAAACCCATACCAATATAAAATTTTAAATACACATACTATCTAGTTATTAGTTCTATCCATGTTTATTAAGCGCTGTAAGTATTTCAAAAGTACGTCTTCACACACAGGGACCTATAGCAGCGAAGTATTAATAGTGGCTCCTCACCTTGAAGTGTCGGCTCTGCCACTGGCTTCGCCTTCACTTGGATCCCTCAAAACAAAGTGAAGGTTGAGATTTAATGATAAAAGTGAAAAAAATACCAAGAAAACCTACATCTAAAATGATTTTAAAATAAACTTGTTAAGCAAACTTCTAGCATGACAGATTTCTATGACTAGTCAGTCTAATACCATTTCTTATGTTTTTCATCACAACCACACTTGACTACCATTTATTGAGCGTCTACTGGGTATACTGTCATAGAGGAGATGCTAGGTGATGGTTTAGGATTTTTATGTGATATTCCAATTCCCAGCCACGATTTTAAAGTCATAATTTACCTCTTGGTTTAGCTTAGGTCAATCTAAAGTCAAAACTATTTAATAATTATCAACAGCAAGATTTAACTTCATAATGGTTATTAAACATAGTTTGAGTAGTCGCTCAATTTAGAAAAATATAAATTAATCTTGCAGTTAGAAATAAAGCTCAACACATAAGTATTTCTAAAAATAAATACTAGTTTTTAAATATGCAAGTAACTTATTTCAGAAGTTATGCTAATGATTCATGCACATGATAAAGTATTATAGCAAACCTAACAGCCTATCCAAGCAGGTGAGTCTAAAGACATGAATTCAAACTTAAACAGAAACATTGATCTTACCTGGACATCCACCTGTGAAGTAAAACCAGGAAAACTCCACTAATTGTTCTTTTGTTGAATGTAATTAGTATTTTTGAAGTCTGCCAAAATTTTAACTGTCATTTTCAAAGGTAATTAAGTATCTAACATAGGAGTATCAAGTTATAAACCAGTTTAAATAGATTAAGAGAAGGCTGGTGATAGCAAAATACTATTAAATAGCTGGAAAAGTCACCAACTTAAACCCTTAAGTCCACATTTTCTTAATGTTTTAACCATTCCAGTAACATTTATATTGTTTACGTAAAATAAATGCAACAGGAATAAAATCAGTGCCACCTTCCTCATTCCCCAAATTAAGAAAATCCAGCAGTACAATAAGCTCTAAAACTTCAACTCATGGTTAAAAATATGAATGCCTTATACGCTTCTCAGGGTCTTTAACTATAGGGCTTTCTTGACAAAAATATTATGTAAAAACCATTTTCCTATCTGAATTAAAAAGGATAATAAGATGTATTCTCACATTCAAATGGGGTTTCTTAAATTTCTATTTTTAATAACTAGCATTTTCATTGGGAAATATAATAAAAGTTCAAAGCCATCTACATAAATCTATTTTTATTATAGCACACTGAAATAAACGAAACATTTTTTGAGCAGGCTCAAAGTGAAATGTATATTTTGAGTTACATGTAGATGTACTGAAGGGCAGTCCACCAGCTGGGCAAGAAAGATAATAATGCTGTTGGTTCCTGCTGCTAAGATAAAATTCCTTTAGCAGGAAGGGACATACGTCTCACTGGACTTTTCTGTCCTATTTATACTTTGCCTTATGAATCACTGCTAGCAGACTGCTGCCCAAGTGTAAGCATTAGGAATGAAACACCCCTTAGACCCTACTTCCCTTGCTGTTAATTGTGGAAATAGCAACTGACTCGTCACATCGTTTCCCATACCCTGTTCCTGCCTTCCTGGATGCCACTAGGAACACTGACTGGAAGAATTTCTGCTATTTGGCAATGGTTTCAAATAGTCCAGTTAAGTCAGCTCCAAGCAGCCATGGTGGGAAGCATCTAGGGATACAGAACGTGCCGCTGGCTGTAACAGCAGATGCAGTGAAGCATGGTTCTCCAATATTTAAAACTTAAAGGAAAGCCAAATATCTTATATATAATCAGCTGAACCAATCAGGTTACTCCCTATGTAAGAACTATGGTTAAAAAATCATAAGGTTTGATCCAATCTCCTGTTTGTACAGTAGGTATATAGCACTGATCCAAAGCATATCATTCTAAATGCTATTTAAAAGACTTTGGAAATAGTATGTCTACATCCTCCCTTGACAGATTAGTCTAGTGTAAATCACTTTCCTAATTAGAAAGTTCTTTCTTAAAACCAGAAAACAACTCTCTCATGTAGCCATTCTGGTGTCCAGCTTCTTACTGGCCAAGGAGAACTACTAGCTGGTTTCTTCTTTGTGATAATGGTTTTCAAATACATGGACGATTAACTCTGGACTATTCTTTATCCTTCTTTTCTTAAAGCTTAATAACCCAAATTCCTTTACTTTTTTCCCCTATAAAATCCTATTTTCTTCATCTTTTAAAGCCTTCAGTGGCACGTTGGGGACTTAGCTGGTCCCCGAGTCTGGAGGCGTCTTGGCCCCCGCACTGTGCTCAGAGCCAGCCCTGACCCCCAGCACCCCGGGTGTCGGTGCGGGTCCCACGGGGGCGTCACCGTGCGGCCCCATTTCTTCAGGCTTTAGGCAGAGTGAAGTGAGGAAGGCAAAGGGAACAGAGAGAAAGGCCGGCCTTGAACCCAGGATGGAATTAAGAAGACAAGACCAGTGGGAAGGACTAAGAAGACAAGACCAGTGGGAAGGACGATAACCTGGCAGCTGAGTTGAGAGTGTTAAATAATAAGGCACTGAGAGGTCCTCTAGCTTATCTCCAAGCCTCCAGCCCCCGAAAGCTCAACTCGCCGCAAATGCAGACAGATCAGCTGCCCGTCCCGTCTGCCAGCTGCTAAAGAGCTCAGCAGGTTCATCCCCGGGACGGAAACCCATGCCTGCTTGTCTTCCTGCATTAAGTCGTCAGGGGGGTATTAGATGGCGTCATCTTGAGCCACAAAATGCTACCCTTACTTATGCACTGCTGCGAACGCAAACATACTTGTAAAGCCAAACCTGTTCGCAGGGTGACAAGTGGCCTTGGAGAAGAACTGAGCATTTTTTCTCTTCTCTCACCAAATCCAGAATTAATTAAAATATGTTAAAAATCAAGACATTAAAAAACCGTATCTAATTTCTGACAACAGCAAACAACCTCCGCCCTCCCTCCTTTCCCTACCAAGCACCGCCCCCCCCGCCCCGCCCCAGCCAAAACCCTCTACTGGATGACACTGTTCAAAGTGTGATAAGGGCATGGTGGAACCTTAGAAACTTCCACGCTAGCTCCCCTCACAGGCTGGGTCTGAACACTCCTATTCCCTCAACCTTGTTCTCTCTTTCAGGACCTGCCTCCTTCAGAGCACTTATCAGAATGTATTACAAGCTTATCTGTTTACTTTTTAAACTGTCTTCCATACTACTCGTCTGCTCAGTAGATGAATGTTTACTGAGTGCCAGAGTACGCGTCAGAGGGAGCACCTACTGCTCGGCAGGAGATTCAGCACAAAACAAAGCCAGCCAACGAGCCAACTGCAAACCCCTGTTCTCACGGAGCACGTCTCCTCGGCAGAGATGGACAAGGAACAACTACGTAAAGCAAACATACTATCTCAGGTCGTGTTAAGTGCTATAGAGAAAACATAAAGCAGGAAAAGGGAATGTTGGGAGGGGGAGGGGATGATTTTCAACGTGGGGTTGAGGAAGGCCTCGCTGAGGAAGTGACAGTCCCGCAAAGACCTGAAGGAGGTGTAGAAGCCAGCCACGCGGGTATCAGTGGAGTATGAAATCCTGAACAAGCATGCCTGGTGTGCCCAAGGACAGTCAGGTGCCCTCTGGGGCTGGTGGGGAACCAGCAAGGGAAAGAGTGGGAGAAGATGAGGTCAGAGCAGGAACGGGTGGCCAGACTATGGAGACCACTGGCAGGCTCTGAACTGCATTCTGAGTGAGATGAAAAGCAAGCTAAGGATTTTTTGCGGTATGCAGGCCTCCCACTGTTGTGGCCTCTCCCGTTGCGGAGCACAGGCTCCGGACTCGCAGGCTCAGCGGCCATGGCTCATGGGCCCAGCCGCTCCGCGGCATGTGGGATCTTCCCGGACCGGGGCACGAACCCATGTCCCCTGCATCGGCAGTCGGACTCTCAACCACTGCGCCACCAGGGAAGCCCCAAGCTGAGGAGTTTAAATTGAGGACTTACATTGTTGTGAACAGAACAGGAGGACAAGGGCAGAAGCTAGGGGACCTGTGAGGATGTGGAATATCAACAGTGGTTTAGACCGTGAAGGCAGTGGTAGGAGTGCTGGAAGCAGCTAAATCCTGGAACTGTCGTGAAGGCAGAGCCAACACAACCGCTCGTGGAACTGACATGTGGTAGGAAGAAAGGAGGAGTGAAGGATAATCCAGGCTCAGGGTCTGAGCAACCAGAAGGATGGTGTCACCGTCACCTAAAATGATGAAGGAGAGGGGACAGTTTGAGGAAGAGAAGCGGGAGCTGAAATCTGGACAGGTTCTGTTTGAGAGTCTATTACACAATGAGGTGGAGAGGCAGAGCAGAATACTGGATACGGGAGTCTGCCCTTCCGAGGAGCGGCCTGGGCTAAAGATCTACATTGGGATTGTTAACACATGATGGAGTTTCATGTCATGGGCCTGAGTGAGATCACCAAGAGAGTGAGGATAACCAGAGAAGAGATTGTGTCCAAAGACCATGCCCTGGGGTAGGCTGGCATTTAGAGGTCAGGGGGAAGGGCAAAGAGACCTGAAAGAACCAGCAAAGGAGCCTGAGAAGGGATAGGGAGTCCGAGAGGGTGGAAGCCAAGTAAGGAAAAGGTTTCAGTTTGTGGAGTGTCGTGAGACCATCAGCGACTCGCAGGAATGGAGAAGCTGCTGGGCAGAGGGCCTGGCACGTAGTAGGTCTTCACATTTGTTGCATGCCTACATGGCAATCTTCTTGTCTGGTGTTCCTTACTACGTTCCCTCTAGAATCTAAATTTTTATTGCAAAGTAAAGAGCAATATTTTGCACAATGCTTAATGTACAGTTAGTAATCAAGCATTAAACTCAAAACCTGTTTTTCTTCACCTTAAGATTAATCGTGGATTAACCAGGAGAAAGTACCGGGTTTTAAAAATGGATTTAAACTGTCAGCTAAATTCCAACTACTGATAACCTAACTACTACCCTGCTGACGGCCAGCCAGCACTCCTGTCCCACTGTCACGCTGACCCTGCAGGGGAGCTTTCAGGTCTTTCTCTGTCGATGTGTCATGGTAACTGCCCAAGCGGTACAAAATCTCAGACTGATACGGTTAGAAACGGACGTTGCATGGGGCTATGTTTAAAGTAATAAATTCAGCTGTGTGATCTTGGGCAAACTGATCCATGAACAGAGTCTATAAACAGCTCCAAGAAAAGGTGAGAGGCTAAGGACACTGCTTCTCTTTGCCACACGCGCTATCTGAAATCCTAGGAACACTAAAAACATTGAAAATTAAGTACTGAAGGACTATTTTTGCTGCAGGTACAAAACTTTCTTACCCATAACTTATTTCCTGAAACAACTACCTGCTATGGAGCCTGAGCTTCCCTCCCGAGTCAGGAACCCCACAGTGCCTTGCCTGCACTTTCCTTTCTGTTCACGTTCATTGTATATCGTGGCTGGTGGTGTCCAGTCTGATCCTTTTGGGGCTGTCCGAATCTTGAGGGCACAGATGCTGCCTCTTTATCTTTGAATCCTGTGCAGCATCTGGCACAGGGCTTGGTTCATACGGGACTTTCATGGGCTTTTAGTAGGACCTGACAGCACACCAAACTTACAGCAACCTGTACTGTGTTCAGCAACGTGTATCATCAATGTGTGTGACCCACTTACGCTTACTTTTTAGAAAAGGGTACAATTTCATTATTCTACTGGATTAGGTTACTACACTTGCATTCATTTTGTGTTTACCGTGTTCTGATGTTAGGATTTTATGATGTTAAATTACATAAGTAATCTCTGTGATTCCAATACGTAGGCTTTTTATAAGGAAGAATAAAAGGTAAACGAGATAAATATATATATATATATAAAATTAGTAAGCAATTGAAGAGTATTCTTAAGAAATACTATTTGAAGGATAAAGGTAAAGCCATATTTAATTCCTTTTTCTAAATCAAGGTTTTTGAGTAGGGGATACTGTTTGTTCGAACACACATTTTCGATGTCAAGTTTTGCTCTTTCCACTCTATTCTATAGTATTCTTAAATTCTCATTTTGTTCTTTTGCTTTTCTTTCTTTTCCTTAAGGGAACAGACTTTATGTCTTCCTTGATCTTTTTCTTCCAACTTCTGTAAAAGAGCACGTCTAATGAAATGTCATAAAACCATTTTGGAAAATCACTGTAGAGACTGAAGAAAACAACGAATCTTCTTTAATTCCTAGAGGACAGAAAACACCACAATATGTTGGTACTGACCTGCGGACGAATTTGGACGTTATTTTGCTTATTATACCAGTTGACGTGCCCCTCCTGGCGTGTGCAAATGCCCCCGTTTCATGCGAGGGGGAAGCGGGCGGCCCGTTGTAGGCAGCGCCGCGGCGCTCGCGGAGCTGCTCCCCATGGAAGGTGCTGCGGCTGGAGCTGCCCCGGGGGAAGCGGGTTCGGTCAGGGGTGGTGGTGCTGATACTGTGAGCAGACGGGGAAGCAGCGGGCGCGCGCTGGGCTGTACTGCTGGGACACATTGAGATGTATCTCTCAGAATACTGGCAGAGAAAGGTTTCACTCACGCTAAAAACCAGAAGAAAACTGCCATGGCTACTTTTATTCGGCCCTATTCTATTCTTTCCCGTTACAGATGTGATGCATGGGTTGACTGTAATTACTGTTATCGCCAGAGACGGATGACATTTCAGATTCAAACTAAATGCCTTTTATAAAAATTTAGTTACTAACAATTAAGAAATTACTGAAACGGGGATACAAAGATAAACACTCTTCAGTAGCAGGAATGCCAGACAAGGGGCACTGCATGCCAATTTTTTTTTTTTAAACTATTCTCTTAAACCATTCGGCAATGTAGAACACAGATTTTACTGTTTATCAAAAAGCCTTTGAATTGAAGGCTCATTTCCTATTTATAATTTCGGCCTCGGTGATAGCAAACGCTACAGGACACCACCATCGTGATTAACAAATCTAACTATCAAACATTTTCCTGAATTTGAGAAATCTCAACATACAGAAATACCAGAAAAATAGTCATTTAACTTTATAAGTGAAAGGGCTCTTCAAGATCATCTGTTTCGTCACTGACAGGAAAACTAAAAGTTCTTCTTGAGAACAAGTGACTGGCCAGAGCCGAGAAGATTAACGAGGTCTCAACCCCTAGTCTCGTGGGGCTTTGTTTGTTTGTTTTTAAGCCATAAAAACTCAATTTAACTGAATGCTAAATTTGGCAACAACCCTTTACTTTATGGAGAGATTTAAAACAAAATCCTGGAAGAAAATTCCTCCAGAAAATGATTTAAATTGTAAGCAACATTTCTGATAACTGCTAGGGGATGTAGTAAGTTTATGTTACAATTCAACTTTACCTCTGCCACAAACAGTGAATCTTCGAAAAGCTCGTAATGTGATGGCTATCTTGTATTTTTGTATGGTGCAACATTTTTTAAAACTCTTTTTAATGACAAACAAAATGAGATGCAACCAGCATGTTACCCGGGTCTGTAAGCTTCAGAGCTGTCTTTAATGGTCGGCAGTGTGACTTTAATAGGATGACCAGAAGCGGACATGGACTTCTGGTGGCGGGGTCGTGCTGAGGGGACAGCGGAAGCCACGGCAGAGCCTGCAGAGGATATGCTGCTCGCGGACATCTCCGTGAGGCTTTCAACATAAGACAGTCGAGAAGACCGTGGAATGTAAAAAAAGAAGAAAAACTGCAGTTTACTAAAATTTAAGAACTAGATTTTTAAAAGTCTAAATTGACTAATACCTTTCATGACTGAAACTTAGAAATCAACATTAGCGTTATTATTACTGACTAACAACAATATTCTTGTCAAAAGTGTACAGGGTGAATTTACCACCACCTTCCATGGAAAAGATCTCACACACTCTTGTTCTATATATGTGAATCTGAAAAGTATGACATTATTTTTATGGATAAAATGATTATAATTAGAGACAGTTTTCACTTTCCAGCAATCACAGTTGGGTGTGACGTGTTGCTGTGGTTCACTGTCCGCTCTTCAGTAAGAATTCATAATCGTAGCAAAAACCCTATCTCTGGAAACATCATCAAAACACTTTTAGTTCATATCTTTAATCAATAGGTTAAACTGATGTAGACTAAAGGAGCTAGAGATTAGGATTTAGTACAGGAGAAAGAGTAAGTTAGAAATCAATTCCCAACAACCTTTCTAGCCTAAAGGATCTTAGGTCCAAGGAGGATTCATTTACCTTTCTATGCCTTATAATAACATTTACTTTAAATGCCTATTAACTGAGAGGAAACAAGTGTAAGAGTGGTCTGTCAAGTTTGCTGAAATGACTATGGATGGAACTAGATGGGATTTTATTAGAAAAGACTCTCCCTGTCCTTTTGCCATATACTGATGAGCAGTCCTTAACTCACGATGAAAAGAACTTAGATTTTTTACATAATAAAATATGTATCATTATTTAAAATAAAACCCTTCGAGAACTGTATGGTTCTCAAAGATCAGCTGAGATGGCCACATTTCTTTAGAGGAAGGAAAACAAAGCCTTCACTCTTTGGATATAATGATGACTTGATGGGGGGTGGGTGGGAAGGAAGAAGGTAAGAAGGAAGCAGCAAGGGTATAAAAGAGTAAGATTCAAATAATGAAGATCAGATTAGGATGCTATGATAGGTTTTGCTACAGGGAATTATTTACTATCGTATTTTACTCAGAAAAATCACAGGTGAAGACATTTATCTCCTGTTTTCCCTCAACATTTTTTCATTGCTCCATTCTGGTACACATGAGGAGGTGCCTTAGTAAGAATGGTTGGTTGCGATCTAACTAGCTGTTTTGTGTTTCCTTTCCTCTTGACCCATTCAGCTACAGGAGTTTTACCCAGAGCACTAATGCAAAGCAATGACAAAGGTAGCCCTGCCTGTCACTGTGACAGTTACCTGCTGTCTTTTCCATTCTGCAATGCTGTGTATCGATCTGTGGTTCTTTCACAGACGTATGTATTCCTTCTTGCCATGCTACCTCCAGGATACACATTGTTCTTTAAGAAGTAAAAAAAACACATTAAAATATTCTAACTGTATTTGTGGAAAATCAGAGAAGTGAATTTAAGCTTCAAATAACTGAAAAACATCTGTGGTAGAATTTTAATTTATTTATCAGAATCTTATATTAACAAATTCTATCTCCCACCCCTCTCCCTCGTAGGAATAAAAGGCAAAGCATAGCAAGCATCGCACAGTTTTCTTAGTTTACTGTCCTACAGCAGTGGTGAACAGTTGTTTGGGAAAAGCTGGGTTTTATTCATGCCTTTGTAAGCTGGTGATAGGGAGAAGGCCAGGACAGTGGCACAGGCAGCTTGAGGGGACTATGCACGAGAGACACCCCACCCTATCATTACAAACAGGAAACCTGGGGCCCTGAAGATGGAAGGCCACCTGGAAGCCTGTGGGTGAACCTTCTGCACCTGCTTGGGAAAACCCCACAGCCACTGGTGATGTTAAGAGACCAAAGCTCCAGGGTCACAGGCAGGCCCAGCTGAGGACACCAACACTGTGTGCAGTGCCACCCTGGGAATACTTCCTCTTTTCAGCTACACAGATATACAGTGTGTTTTTTTTAACTAATAAATCCCTAATTTTTGAACATTTAATTATTTCCTACTTTGCTCCTATAGATTACTGAGGAGGTTTAACTGGAGATTAAAAATTTAGAGGAGAGGACTTCCCTGGTGGTGCAGTGGTTAAGAATCCACCTTTCAATGCAGGGGACACGGGTTCGAGCCCTGGTTCGGGAAGATCCCACATGCCACAGAACAACTAAGCCCGTGCACCACAACTACTGAGCCTGCGCTCTAGAGCCCGTGAACCACAACTACTGAGCCTGTGTGCCACAATTACTGAAGCCCATGCGCCTAGAGCCTGTGCTCCGCAACTAGAGAAGCCACCACAATGAGGAGCCCACACACCACAACGAAGAGTAGCCCCCGCTCGCTGCAACTAGAGAAAGCCCGCGCGCAGCAACAAAGACCCAGTGCAGCCAAAAATGAATGAACGAATGAATGAATGAATTTATTTTTTAAAAATTTAGAGGAAAAATCCTGTAAATAAATAACAGAAAATAGGGGAAAATCCTGGAAAAGTATAAAACCACCAAGATATTACTAGAAGTCTGTAAAATTATCCCATGGGCACCAAATGTAGCAATATAAGAATATTCACTTTTGATAATTTCACTGTTTTGGCTGAACTGTCACATGAATAACCTAATTTTGAACAAATTCCTTGTCAGATCATGCTACCATACATCCTTTAGAGACCTCTAAAACGTTTCTGGCTGTCTTCAGTAACACTACTTTCCTTCTCAAAGTGTGACGGGTGAACAGTTTCTCCTTCAAAACTGTGCCTTCCAGGTTTCTGATCCTCACAAGCTGCCTCCCTGGCCTTGTCCCTTTGATGGCAGTGATGCTAATACTAAGTGGCTAAGAGAAGAATTTCTCTACCAGAATCTTTTAGCTTATGTTTAAAAAAAAAAAAGATAAGTAAGTGTGGCATAGTTCGTTTAAATTTAAACCAATGCCTTAGTTTCTATGCCTTTTTAAAATTTACATATGCTTTGAATACCCACTTTGCGCGTGATCACTAATGATTCTGAGGAAGCTACTGTGTCAGTGTGTAACAGGAGAATATAAATATGGGGAAACAACAGTGAACAATGCAAGGCAGCATATAGCTACGAGCTAAATAACGTGGTCCAGCAATCAGAAAGGCCAACAAGATCACTTTGGAGCGTTCAGTCCTAGGAGGCTCCATCCAGGAGGCAGGACTCGAAATGATCTATAGAAATGGGATTTTCATAATGTGCAGGGGGAACTTTAAGCAAGAGCACTGCATAAAGACGGGTGGAAACAGCTGAGAATATTCATGGGAAAATATGACCAAGTTGAGTTGAATGACAGGTAATCTAGCAGAGTAGCAGGAAATAGGGGATGGAATTCTTTCTTTCTGTTATATGGGGTGATGACACTCTGGAAACTGTCCTCTAGTTGATGTTTAGGTAAGAGGAAATGATGACTTGTCTAAAAAACTACTTATAAAAAATGTATTAAATCTATTATAGTTAAATCATTTCCAAACAGACCAGCTGGAATGTAAGTGGCTGTATCCGTTCATCCTTAAAGCGGTTATACACATCTGTTTCATAGACCAGAAGGTGATGATCAAATCACATATTTTTTTTTAAAATATGGTTTCCATTAACTGTGTAAGACAATGGGTATTGGGGAGTTTAACCCATTTACAATTAAGGTTATGCTGGGCTTCCTGGTACCTTATTTCATGTTTCTATTTAAAGTGTCTTTATGTTTTCTCTCTCCTTTCCTACTTTCCATAAGCTAAATCAATTCCTTTTCTTCTGTTGGTTTAAAAGTTATACATTTTAGTTTTGTCCTTATATTTCTTGCCCTTAAGTTCCTGAATTTATTTTTGCTTATCACTACAGTTGTCCCTCAGTATCCGCTGGGGATTGGCTCCAGGACCCCCTGTGGATTCCAAGATCTATGGAGGCTCAAGTCCCTTATACAAAGTGGCTGAGTATAGTTGGCCCTCCGTATCCACAGGTCCCGTGTCTTCAGGTTCAACCAAACACGGATGGACAGTGAGAGCCAACTGTACCGATTTCTTACCCTTACCCCTACCTTCCCTTCCAAGGCATATGCTTTTTCCTTTAATTTCTATCCCTATCCTCACTTCCTGGATATTATTCAGAATTTTGGTTCTGAATTTTCATTGTTTTTTTTCTTTTTTGCATATGTTACCACATACACACTTTAATAAGTTAGTTGATTGCTTTCAATTCCCATACATTTTACAGCAAAACTCGACATACCTTTCTCTTACTATAAGAGTACTTCCTCAAACAGTACAGTGTTTTCAAATGGGTCACTGTATCACAAGAGTTGAGGTACTTTATTCATAAGAATATGCTTATTGTACCTTTATGTTTAAATGACAGTTTGGTTGGGTATAAAATTCTGTGTTCAATGTGCTTTTCTTTTGACACTTTAAATATATATATATTTTTTTATCCATTTATCTTCCTGCATCCATCTTACTGTTGAGAAATCAGATGTCAGCCTGCATCTTGCTCCTTTTAAGGTCACCTGCTGTCTCATTCCGGGACCTTTGAAGTTTTTCCTCTTTGCTTTTGGTATCCATATATCCCACTTTAATGAGCCCAGGAGTAGGTTTTCCTTCTTGCTTCTGTTTTCCCTTTTGAGGCCTTTTAATATGAAGTTTTCCATCTTTTTAAATTATTATTTCTTCTTCAAATATTTTCTCCCTTTCATTTTGCCCCTTTTCCTTTCTATACTCCTATTTCCTAAACGTCACTAATTCTACTTCTATCCTTTGTATATCTTAGTTTTCTTTTATATTTTCTCTTTATTCTCTGCTGCTGTCTTATAGGGGGACGTCTCAATCTATCTTCCAGCTCCCATTATATAATTTCTATAGTTTGCTGTTTTAAGTGGATAATGGGAGCTAGCTCTATAAAGTAATTATTGTTGTAGTCTGCCTTCATTCAACAGTTTATTTGTAAACATAAAATTAAATGCACCAATATACTATCAAGTAAATATTACAAACATGAAAACTGAGGCAGGAAAGTTTAATGTACTGTTTTGTGGTAAGGTTAAATGTTATCTTAAGAATTCACAGTTTTTGTTCTTAAATTGCATTTATTAGAAGCTTGGCCCCCTTTGCACGTTCTTTAAGTGTATGATTCACTTTAATATTTTTAAACTTGAAAAGAAAAGATAAAATTTTTAAAAATCTTTAAACAAAAAAATTCTGACAACAAATAACTACAGCATATTGCAATTTGCCAGAATATTTACTCACACTTGGAATAGTTGAAGACTTTTTCCTTTCTGGCCCTACAAGAGGGCTTGTAGTCATCTCACTTTTTGAACCAACTGTTGTGCTGCCAAGTTTACGAGCCACGTCTTTGTCCCACTCCTCTTTCTGCTCACTTTCCACGCTGTTAGCCTGAGGCCTTTTGGTATATGATACGGCAGGGGGAATGGATGGACCAGCTGTAATTTTTTAAAAAGCATAATTAGCTGAAAAGCAACTGACATATTTTCTTCTAACGAACAAAAACTCTATCAAAAATATCTTTATTTGCATACTTTACGCTCTGAACGAAGATTAAACTGTTTGATTACAAAAATTAGGTCGGCCCCTGAAAACAGGATTATATTTATCATTCAATAATATAAAGCTGTGATAACCGGGAATGATACAAGAACATAAACATGTGAACTGTATGATGCTTAACAAAAAATGCAAGTCTGGGCAGACTCAGTCTGTCTTTCCACATATCTGACTTTCCCCCACCATGATCACTAAAGCGTCGTTGCTTCTGATTTGCTGAGATGCTCCGCTGGACCTTCAGGTGAGCAGGGGACTGCAGAGTGCTGTTGTTTAAGTCACTGTTGGGCCGTGACCTCTGACACAAGTTTCCACTGGATAATGATTCACCACCTTCAAACTATAAGAAGAAAGACCACCAACATTTTAAAATTAAAAAAAGTTCATAGAAACCATATGCACGCTTGATTTTTCTAATTTATTCCAAGTCGCACATGGAGTAATCAGAACTAAGAAAATTTAAAAGTTTGGATACAGAACTGCAAGTTGGCAAACAGGAAGGGAGAGAACTGGATACAACATCGTTTCACAAGTACATGTCATCTTCTGTTATCTTGTACAAATGGCTTTGGGTCCTTCTGGGTCCAAATAATAGCTACCAATTATTGAATGGTTATTATATACTAGCCGCCATGCTGAACTTTTTATATATGTTACTTTGTTTAATCATTACAACAAACCTATGATCTATTAACCTGTACTTTTTAGATGGAAAAACTGAGGTTAAGAGATTCAAGAGACATCTTTGGGATTCGAATTCAGGTACAGTTGAGATTCAAACTTAGGATGAAATCTAAAATTTCAACTTCATACACACACACACACACACACACACACACACACAAACACACACACATTTTTTGTTTTGTTTTGCTTTCTCCACCACATTTACAGAACAAAATTTGGTTTATTGACTCTGATCAAGAAATTGCATCTGCTTAGAGCTAAGCATGGTGTACTGGGGATTGATACACTTTCCCTCTCTCTGTAACAAAGAAGTATTTTGTTGCCAGCAACCTTCTGACTGAATCACTGGCATTCTAATGGGAAATCGAAATTCATATGTAAAGTTGCTAACGATAAAGAGCAGAGAAATACTGATGATGAAAATTTTAATAGATAACAGCTAACACAGAGCACATAGTAGTGTGGCAGGAGCTGTTCTGAGGACTTGAGAAGTATTAATTCCTTTAAACCCTCTCAGTGACCCTAAGAGATAGGTACTATTGTCATCCTCATTTTATAGATCAGGAAACTGAGGCACAGAGAATTAATTAATTAAATTGCCTAAGTCACACAGCTAGTTAGTGGCTGTGCTGGGGTGGGGGAGGGGTGGGAATTCAAACCCAGTGACCCTGGTTCCAAAGTTCAGGCTCTTACTACTTATAGTAGCTTCATTCATTTATAGTCAATGCAATTCAAACTTCATTTTAATTCATGCACGGGCTGGGTTGTATGCTTATAAAATTAGTGTGTCCTTTATACTTAAATTAATAGGAAGATTAAAGATCTCAGGAGTGAAATCTAAAATCTAGGTAGAGATAGTTCAAAGACTTTAGAGATAACCATTTGTACTATTTCCCACTTCTTAAAATTCTCTTGGCTTGGCTTCTTTGACGCCACTTCCCTAGCTATTAGCATCTCTACTGAAGATCCCTCTCCTCCGCTATAGTAGTACCTACCTGGTAGGGTCACTGAGAGGATTAGATGAATTAATACTTGTAAAGTCCTTAAAACAGTTCCTGGCACATTACTGTGTGGCCCTCCGATGACGAATCCCAAATCTGTTCATGCTATTCAACTCATTCCCTTCAGATCCAGATCTTTATATCCAAATGTCTACTGAACAGCTCCAACCAACAGGAATCTCAAATTCAACCACCCGGAACTGAACAAACCTCCCATCTTCCCACTAAGGTTCACTCTTTTCCTATCTTGGCAAACACATCTTACAAAACCAGTCACCTATGCTAGAAATCTGAGAGTCTCTTATCCTTCATTTCCAACAGGTTATCAAATACTGTTAATTCAACCTCTTACATGTCTTGGCCTGTTGTGGGTGCCTGTCCCCTTATGTCCCTGAGTATCCTGTACATCCCCCTAATCAGAGCATGTTCCACACTGTACCACACTGTGGACCGATTCTCTCCCCTCTAGACTGACGGCTCCTTGAGAGCAGAGACCTTCCAACCTTTCTATTCCAGTACTTAGCATAGTTTCTGGTACAGAGTAGGTTCAATAAATGTCAGCTGAATGTACCGATTCACTAATAGTTACTATCTAATTATAAATAATTTCATCCTACTCTACAAAATGCCTCCCACAGATGTCTAATTTTCAACCAACTGTCAAAGCTCTGGGCTGTTCTTGACTCTCGATTTATACCTTTATATTTTGCTGTCCCAAAGGATCATCAAAGGTTCAATCACAATTGGCAGAGAGTGACTCCCTTGCTCTCTCTCCCTATTATAGACCTCGACTGGCCTTGAGAATTTCCAACTGAATGTATCAAAACACTTGACACTCTACAAGGCAAAATATATCACCAAAAAACCTTTTCCTGGGTTCCCACCTATACATTTTGTTTTCAACGCTGTCACCTCCTTTTGTTTCAGTTGCTGTCTTTTTCTGCCCACCCAAAATAACCGTGTTACCTCTGGCAGGGCTGTTGCACTTGGGCTGCCAGAGCCATTCTCAAAGACGTGACTGTGAACAGGGCCTCTCAGAGGTAAGCAAGGCACTATGCCTGCTCTTTCAAAACAGAATCTCTCAGTATTCGGAAATAAGGTGAGTTCACAACTCAGCAATTTGAATTTTGACTTCTGATAAATAAGAATGTTAGGGTCTTTGTATTATTTTTGATACAACCTAAAATATATTTGCCAACATTATATCTATACTTAGCTGTGACTTAGCTCAAGAAATATTTCACATTAATCTGAAAAGGTGAAAAACTTACTTCAGGTGGTTTTCTACCTAGAAGAATATAAGTAGCCATGACTTCATCATATTTCTGATTTATTAAGGCATCATTTATCTCATCTCGGGCAAAACCCATGGTGACCATGATGTCTAGAAATAAAAAACAACAAAATTCAAATTTTCTGAAAATGGGTTTATTTTAGTAAAGAAACCAACAAAAATGGGCAAGTTTGCCCACATCGGATATGAAAACTAAATTCTGAACGTTTAAAGTGTAACTTTAATTATAAAACTTCTGGATTACTAATATACAGACACTGTGTAGTTACAGATACTGTACATCCCCAATTTTTCATGCAGAAATTATCTGCACTGGGGGTTAATATATTCACAGGCTACTCCATTTCTCATTCCCCAGCACATCCTTGAGCTGAGTTCCTTTATCCAGCTCCACGTAGCATCTGTCTCTCTGTGACACACACAGAACACCTTCTCTCTCTCTCGACACACCCTCAGCCACTCATGGAGTGGCTTCTCTCATCTCTTAACAATTTCTGCTTTACTCTTTGGAAGGCTTGAATCCCACAGTTCTTTCTGATCAGATTCCTAACACCCTACAATGCCCCTCCTCAGCCATTCTGCCTTCAAGCCAGACAGGAGATGACTCAACTGTGAGTTGCTGATGGCTCTGGGAATGAAGAGAGGGAACCGGTTGGGAGTAGAGCACTTGACTGGGTGTGGGAGGATGGACCCTGCTGAGATAGTGGGAAACAAAGGGGGAGCCAAAGTGTTCCTCCCTCTAACTCAGGGCCTCTAGGTTTTTGGTTAAAATACATGCTATGTTTTGCTGATATTTATCAGTCTGATCAGTGCTGATTCTTAAATCAGTCATTCCTCCCGTTAGGAATTGCTGAAAGAAAAGAATGAGGTTTATCTACATTATCTTAATTTTTATATTACTGTTGCCAACAACTGGTTTAGGTTATAATATATGAGAACAAAATAAGGAACTTGAATTTTGCAATGTTTAGTGTATATCTGGAGAAAGAAAAGATGATAAAGCAAGTATTTTTCAAATAAAAACTGCTTCCCATTTACATTTTAAACACGGTTTTGGTAGACTAAAGGACTCTCACGTTTAGCCTAGGGACCACCCCTCTCACAGTACTTAAATACTTACCTATTATTTTTGCATCATTGAAATCTGGTTCAGGCTCAGCATATGGCTTTAGTTCTTCTTCTTCATGACCAACATTCATCCATCGATCTTTCATTATTTGCTAGGAAATAAACTCTACATTATGTTTGGCCAATCAGAACATTCAACCACTTATGTTAGCTCTCTTTTAGTAAATGTGAAACTTATTGGTTCAGTCAACAAGAATCGTGACGTTTTCAAACTAAAGTTACTGTTTCTAGCTTGATTAGCAGGTCAACAGGAGGTGTAAGATTTTGGGACATACTTATAGGTCTTACGACAACTCTAACCATCACCCCACACACACCAAATGAACTGATTCAAAATATACTGCCTGCTGTCTATGCTCCTCTAAAAGGAATATTTTCACATTTGAAAAATTTAACATAAAAGCCCACTGATTTTAACCTCTGCTTCATTTTTACATTTGAGATTAATGAAGAGATTTTTTTTTTCCTGGTCTTCCACCAAATATATACCTGTAATTTTGAAATCATCACTTACTAAAACATTAGGAAAGAAGAGATCATGGGAAATGGAAATCAGAGTCAGTAATGACAATATAGCTCAGAGAATATGGGAAGAGAGAACAATCAAGATTTAAGCCTGGAATTAGGAATCAGTAAGAATCAGGGTGAAAACAGACGTTGGTGTGCATTACCAGAGTCCAATTTAAGCTGAGACTGTGAAACAACGGTCAATCCGGGGCTGTTAAAAGGCAACCCAGAGGGGGCAGCCCATGGAATGAGGAAACTACTGGCAAACCATATATCAGATAAGGGGTTAATATCCAGAATCTATAAAGAACTCCTACAACTCAGTAACAAAAAACTGCCCAATTAAAAAAATGGGCAAAGAACTTGAATAGATATTTCTCCAAAGAATATATACAAATAGCCAACAAGCATATAAGATGCTCAACATCACCAATCATCAGGAAAATCAAAACCACAATGAGATATCACTTTGTATCTGTCAGGATGGCCAGTGTTGAAAAAAACAAAAATAACAAGTGTTGGTGAGAATGTGAAGAAACTGGAACCCTTGTGCGCTGTTGATGTGACTGTAAAATGGCACTGCTGCTGTGGTAAACAGTATGGAGGTTCCTCAATAAGCTAAAAATGGAACTATTATATGATTCAGCAACCCCACTTCTGGGTACCTATCCAAAAGAACGGGAAACAGGATCCTGAGGAGATATTTCATACCCATGTTCACTGCAGTGTTATTCAAAATAGCCAAGATGCAGAAACAATCTAAATGTCTGATGGATAGCCCCATACTTACTTCTTATAACCACTTTGAGCAATGGTAATTTAGGTACATTATCCAACTAATTTAAATAAAAGTAGACTCACTACAAATTAAAAAAATAACAATGCTATCACCAAGTCTTTAGTGATCATTCATCAATAAAGTAAAAGTGAGGCTTCCCTGGTGGCGCAGTGGTTGAGAGTCCGCCTGCCGATGCAGGGGACACGGGTTCGTGCCCCGGTCCGGGAGGATCCCACATGCTGCGGAGCGGCTGGGCCCGTGAGCCATGGCTGCTGAGCCTGCGCGTCCGGAGCCTGTGCTCCGCAACGGGAGAGGCCACAACAGTGAGAGGCCCGCGTACCGGGGAAAAAATAATCATAATAAAAATAAATAAATAAAGTAAAAGTGTCAGGGAGGGTGCACATCAGGAGAAAATAAATTTTGCAAAGCAGAGCTGTAAATTCCTGCCACATGATTTTCCAAAATATCAAAGTCCTTCCTGTGCCTCATCTGCCTCCTCCCAAATAGTATGTCTGGCAGAAGCCTAGACAGTAATCAGGCAGCAGCATCTGCAGGAGGAAAATCCTGTTGCTGGCAGAGTTTCCTAGCTTGTGTGGTGAATGCATAAAAATCCTCAAAGAATATGATGAACCACTTGGGACAGCTACACAGTACAGCCAGCCCTCCGTGTCTGTGGGTTTAGCATCCTCCGATTCAACCAACGATAGACAGAAACTATTCAGAAAAAAAAAAATTCCAGAAAGTCCCAAAAAGCAAAACTTGAATTCGTGACATACCAGCAACAATTTACACAGCACTTACACTGTCTTAGGTGTCATAATAATCTACAGATGACTTAAAGTATATGGGAGGATGTGCACAGGTTATATGCAAATGCTACACACCGTTTTATAGACGGGACTTGAACATCCACGGAGGTTCCTGGAACCAATCCCTGTAATCCAGCCCATCTAGTCCTTGACAACTTTACTCACGTCCGCAGCTGGACTGCACAAATATGTGGAGGTGGCAGCTCAGATAGTGCTTAAAAATGGAAGTCTTGAAAAACGTTTAAAACAAATCGATAACATAACACGACATTATAACTTAACTACACTTTGATAAAATAAATTAAAAAAAGAACAACCAAATCTATAACAAACCCCACCTCTCCACACAAACACATCAGTACACACAAAGGGATCTAACTGTCCTTTTATCAACACATTACATTTTGGGGGCAGCTCTCTGAGTGTCTGTTATTATTACGATGAATGAGAATGGGCAAACAAGAAAACTAACAAACATAAGCTAGACATAAATACTTCTGCTTTTTCAAATGAGCTGAACTTAAGTCCTTAGTGATGTTCTCAAATTTAAGAGCACAATATATATTTTTTAACATCTTTATTGGAGTATAATTGCTTTACAATGGTGTGTTAGTT
The DNA here is from genome assembly GCF_003031525.2 of Neophocaena asiaeorientalis asiaeorientalis. Lineage (NCBI taxonomy): Eukaryota > Metazoa > Chordata > Mammalia > Artiodactyla > Phocoenidae > Neophocaena > Neophocaena asiaeorientalis. The sequence continues at coordinate 2,661,557 of NW_020173691.1, forward strand.
TCTGCTGTATAACAAAGTGAATCAGCTATACCTAGTACACAAACATCCCCATATCCCCTCCCTCTTGCATCTCCATCCCACCCTCCCTATCCCACCCCTCTAGGTGGTCACAAAGCACTCAACGGATCTCCCTGTAAGAGCACAATATTAAGAGTTTGAAAATAATAACCAATGGACTGAGATTTATAAATAGTAGAATCCCAAGTAAGTGGAGGTTAGATGCTGGAAGAGTTAAGTAAGAGGTTATCCTGCCAGGAGGAATTGGAAGAGAGGCAAAAGCCTGCGAGTGATCCAGGCAAACGAGCAGGGCATGTGGGGGACAGCGCGTCAGTATGACTACACAAGGTGGGAGCCGGAGCAAGAGCAGGGTGGAAAATTAATAGGGACCAAATCATGAGGCTTCCTTTCAATTGGATAAAGGATATCTTTGAAGAGTGTGATTTTGCAAAGTCTCTCCAGCCAGTGTGTGGAGAGTCATTCAACACTGGAGACTCAGAAATCCACTAAGAGGCTTTCGCTGGAATCTAGGAGGGAGAAGATACCAGCCCGCTCTAAGGGCAGGCAGTGGCAATGGGAAGAAAGACATTTTCAGTATTTGGCTGGTAAAAATCAACAGAACTCTGTGATTGGAAGTGAGGGGAGAGATGAAAGAGCTCAGGGAAAATGAAGGCGATGATGAGGCTTCTGGTTTAGACAACTGAGTAGAGGCTGATACCATTTACTGAGACACCAAACTCGGGAAGAGAGGTCGAATGGACCGGGAAAGATGGAGCTCAGGTTTAGACAAACTGAGTGTGAGGTGCTTCGGCATATCCAAACAGACATGTCCTGTCGACACTTAGTTTATTCTAAAGCCCAGGAGAAATCTGGGTTAGGGATGGAGATTTAGAAAGCAGCCAACAGATGAGGACAGAGTGGTGGGATTCTCCAGAAGAGTGAATCGAGGGAGAATGAATACTAGAGGCTTAAAGAATGCCAGCATTACCAGCATATAAGGGCTGCAAAGAAAAGTAATCCCAAAAGTAAATGGGGGGAGGAAAAATCTGTACAGAGTGACATGCAAGGCAACGCGAGAGTTTTTCAAAGAGGAGGCAGCTGTGTCCTGTCAAATAAGGTGATAACTAAAAAAGTAATCTGTTGTGTTTACGACAAAGACAGATGAGTTTACTGAGGGTGGCTTCACCGAGTGGTGGAGATGGGAATCAGAAGGCAACGCACAGAGGCAAATGGACAGATGAGAAACTGGTGACTGCTGGTGGAGATACTTTTTAAAAAGTCTGGCCAGAAAAGGGGGAGCAAGAAAGAATACTGGATGGGGACTGTGAGGTTGAAGGATGCCTTTTTTAAAAAGCCAGAAGCTCTTTAGGTATGGATAAAGGCTGAGGGAAAGGAGTTAGCAGAGGAGGTTAGGATGGTACAGAAGAGAAAGCTTTACTGAAGGAATAAGGTACTGGGAAGGCACATCACACGTGCTAAATCCAGCACCAGAATGAATGGGTAATTCTTGCACAAGAGAAGACACCTCTCCACTGCAACAGGGAACTAAGGAGGTGGGTGGGGTTCAGACAGTACCATTAAGAGTATGGTGGCAGGAAATGGAGTTCATGACTACTGGTTTCTGTTTTCTCAGTGGAGTAGAAGATAAGGATCTTTGCCTGGAATGTTTCCCCCTATTTTTTCCACCTAAGTTCCTTTTTATCTGTCTTACAACGTCCACACAAAATCTGGGCTCCTTCTATCATTGTCTTTCATGGTACTCTGATCTTTGTGTACAATTATGTAACCTGTCATTATGTAAATATTGTGTTTACCTGTTAATTATCTCCGCTATTAGACCATAAAGCCAAACAAAGAATGACCTGCATCTGATTTGCTCAGTATTGCATATCAAGCACCTAAACATACCCAGCACTTAAATGCTCAATGCATATTTGTAGACTGAAGGAATAAAACCTCTTATCTGTGTTACTCATCTGTCCTTCCTCTGTGTTCCCATGGAACTCTGTATATTTCCTATTGTGACTGTTATCACATTCTACCTTTTATCACAGCTCCTTCACTATATTTAAAGTCCTTGAGGATAAGGACTGTGCCTTGTGCTATCTTTCTCAGCACAAATGCTTGTTTGTTGCTTTTGAACAGGGCAGTGTTTTAAAATAAGCCTGGACAGAAGCCTTGAGTAAAATTAAATGTAGAGAAGAGATTAACAACAAGAAGACAGCTTAGGAAGTCGCTAAAATGCCCAGGAGATAGAGAACAGAGAAGTGAACTGGACAGGATGAAACAGAAGAAAGAAAACCTGTAGAGGCACAATCTATAGCACCTGATGACAAAATTCGTTGTTGTTTTTTTTAACAGCTTTATTGGAGTATAATTGCTTTACAATGGTGTGTTAGTTTCTGCTTTACAAAAAATGAATCAGTTATATATATACGTATGTTCCCATATCTCTTCCCTCTTGCATCTCCCTCCCTCCCACCCTCCCTAACAAAATTCGTTTTGAGAATGAGGGAAAGGATGAAATCCAAGAGGGGTCTGAGGATTTTAACTCAGGTGCCGGGAGGAACAGAGTATCCCTAAGTAAAAAATACAAGAGCAATAACAGATTTGATAGTGGAAGACAAAATATTAAAAGCAAAATTAAGATAATCCAAATTTTCTGATGCTTCTCAATTAAATGGTGTGTATTTGGTGCTCATTTCACAACCATTATTATCTGTCCACATCAAGGAAAAATATATATATGTGGACTAAACCCTGAGGTAATTTGTCTTTTATCTGGGGAAATAAGATTTACTCACCAAACCTGAAAATATTTGAATACACAATGGATTTACCTGTTCAGGAGTGTGCTATTAGCAGTGAGTATTAATAAAGATGAAAAAGAGTAACTTGCAGTGTGGGCTGCAGTTTTCAGGGAAGGAATCCCAAGAAGTTAGGAGGTGAACTCACTCTCCAAATATAGGTAATATCTGGACTGGTGAACAAGTGAAGGAAGATGTGAGGGAGGAACAGTGAGGCATCCTCTCCTTTGACTTGGAACAGAGGTAACATGCAATGAAAGAACAGGAGATAAAGTGAGTATCCTCAGATGATGAATTTAAACTTGATCTGATCGGCAATGGAGAAATGCTACATTTTATTAATGAAGAAGATAAGCAACATTTTAGAAACAGCACCGGGAAAGGAACGATCTGAGGAACACAGAAGGAGCACTGACTCTGCTAGTCTTCACACAAAATCAGATTTGAGGCCGGGCTGATCCAGGGAAGGTGGAAAATCAAAGTGAAAAGAAAAGGCCGCTGGGCGGTGATGAGAGAAAGAACACAGTTTCGCTTTCCTGTCTTAACTGTTCTGATCTCTGGGGGTCGCCGAGTCCACGTAGCAAAGTTTGTCTCCTTAAAAACAGTTGTGTTTCAAAGCAAAATAAAAATAATCTGAGGAAAAATTTCCTTCAGTAAAAGGAGTGGGAGGTAACAGTAGGAAGAAAGAAGATCTGCTTAAGGGAAAAAAGAAGCAGAATTAACTCTACTAGTTCTAAATCTGAAGGTCTTTTAGAGGAGTAAGGCACAGAGGGCAACAAAATAGGGATAGAGGAAAGGGAAGAGCATGCAGAAGTACTTGTCTTCAGTGCGTGAACCTCACGCCCACTCAAAATTCCTCCATGGGAATCGCAGGGTTAACATTCAAAGCCAAGGGAGAAGTAAGTGTCCCCAGGAAATGGTGGTGCTGGTGACCGTGGAGTTCATGCAACCCTATTCCTGGTGGTTTCAGGCAGTGTAAACCACTGGCCAACACACTGCACTAGACCAGTTCAACAAACTAGTCCATTTCAGGTTTCATTTGAGATATCTCAACATGAGAAACAAGACGTCCAACAAGATTGCAAACTTGAAGAAAGTTTACCCTAGCTATCACTGTCACTGAACAGAAATGACTACTTGCTGAGAAGTTCTAACAAAATAATTGATTCAGATGAATTATAAAGAGTTAAACAAATGACCAATGGAAATATACACATAGGTCCACACTAAAAAATTATGGACTTTAGGCTGGCCAGATGAAAATAATTTTTCTTAAATGGTTTCAACCTTTGTAAAGTATACCATATGCTTCTGAATTTGTACTTAGAAATTTTCATTAGAAAAATGGTTATTATTCTTATTAATTGTCTTTTGCTTTACTGTCACTTGAACTGGGCAGACAGAAGCAAGATTTTAATGATTATCTTAGCAGCGGCTGAAAAAGGTGTTAAAAGTAAAAATAAATACTTTTTGAGGAGGACCAAAGATGAGGGAGAAAGGGCAACAATGAGGAACTTTGCTTTAGGCTCAAATTTTGTTATTATTTTGAAAGGTAACACAGTCCATCTTACTTAAGGACTGGAAAAATGAAAGAATATACAAAGAGGGGGTAGCAGGAAAAAATTTCAGTATCTTTCTAAAAAAAATCCAGACACACCAATATTCAAATAAATAGGAAAAAACCCAGCATAAAACACAAATCCTTTGAAAATCATGTGTGATACTGTCCCCCCCATTATGAGTACAATTAGGAAGAGGTGACAGCACTCATATATACAACCTGAAAAAATTATATTAACTGTTTAGATCTAGAAGCAACTATGGGTCAAGCAAGTAGAACGTGAAATTATTTAAAATAAAGATTCTTTAAATCAAACTTCAATATTAGCAAATTACATAGTGAAGACTACAGTTTCATCAATAACTCATGATACTCAACTAACACCGAAAAAATACATCAAGTTCCATTTCTTAAAATATGAGAATTAACAGGGAAATATTTCATATCAAAATGTACGAAGCTGATACAAGTCTATAAAGCTGATTAACCAGATTCCTTTAAACAAGCAGTTTAGGGACACAGAGAGCTTACATATGAAGAAGGACACTTAACCTATTTATTAAAAATATTGAACATTATCTCTAATGAAAGAAATACAAATTAAAGCAATTATGACAAACTGCATTACTACCATAAAGGCATCAAATACTAGAAATTACTTTTATCCAATACTGAAACAAGCTGTGCAGAATTCGTACCTTCAAATGCCTTAGTTAACACACAATCTTTTGGCAATGATACACAGGACCTAGCAGACTGTTTATACCCTTTGACCGAGTAATTACTGTCTGGAGAATTTATCTAAGCATACGTCCCAAAGGGAAAAAGTACATCACATTATTTTTAGCAAAAACAATGAGAACAACTCACATGTGGAACAAGCAGAGAATAAATAAACTTTGATACATAATCCAAGGAGAACAACATAGCTATTGACAGGGAAGGCAGTCACTCTCATGATAAAGCAAAGAGGACATACTAAAAACGTTTAAGTTAAAAAAAAAGAATGCAACATGACATGAAAACATTATTACTGAATAAAAATTTATGTTTACACACTGAAGACTGGTGTTTTGAAAATAGCTGCTTTTTATACTTTATGAATTTTTTGGTTGTAAAGTTGATAATAAAGTAGGTATGAAAATAAAAGCGAAGACTAATATAATTTTTGACATCATTGTTATTTCAAGGGGAGTTTCTTAAGATTTGGTATAAAGAAATCCTTTATTTTTTTTTCCCCAATGGTGTCAGGTTTCTCTGGAAAATCATTTCTGGGAATTGTGAAGCAGACCAGCCTTTGTATGCTGATATCTGCAATATTATGATAATATTTCCAATGTAGACTCATGGTTCCATGGCTGGAAAACTTAATTTTGAGAAGGTGGAACAGGAAGTTCCAGACTATATTCAAATACATCAAGTTGAGCTTCTGATGAGCAAATGTTTTCATAATAATAACTTGCTTTCACATTCAAGTCAGAGAATTCTAATACTTTAATCCTTCATATTTTAATGCTAAGGATGAAAGACTTAAATATTTGGCCACTGTAAATTAATCATAGTTAAGACATGAAGCATATCTTATCAATCGTCCATAGAGATTTGTAAAATCTACTCCCCCCAGATAATTTTTGTTCTTTATGGTCTTTTTGTTCCTCTCATTAGCTGAGCTGATGCCTCAACTCTGGACATTTTAAGTGACATTCAGGTAAACTTGGCTCCAATGATAAAAATGGGTCATAAAGCAGGATCAAGGGAGGCTTATGTTCCTACAAAATTTTAGAACTTGTATGAGTGTCAACAATTTTAACTATTTCACACAGTTTTCCATTATAATGGTTGAAAGTAAGTTTAGAAGAGCGGTAATATGAAAGTGGGTTTTTTTACTGCACAGATTTCTCTTTTAAAACATTACAACATATCCTTTGACCCCCAAAGAAAAAAACCCACAAAAATCATAGGAAGTAACTAATCACATTTAAACAAACAATTCAGTAAAAAATATCTGATAATTGATTTACTGGTATAAAACATTTAAAATAATTTCCCAATGGAAGTCACCATCCCTTAACTTCCATCAAAACATCATATTGTATCTTTTAGTGAAAAGTACTGTGGTAATACAATTACAAAGCCCAAACTAACCTGAGAGCTCTGTACACAGGGATGGCTCACTATAAGGCTGCCTCCTAACCAGCATGGAGTCCATGCCAGAAGGCCCCCATTGCTACACTAAAAAAGTACAGTTTAAATGAGGTTAATTCTCTGAATTTTCTACCCTATCTATTAAGGCAAATAAATGAAGACAAAAAGTACTAGTGAACAATACATGCTGAATCTCTGAAATTATCTTAGTACAGGCTAAAATATTTTTAAAAACAGATGGGAAAAATGCTTAATAAGTTGTTCTGACTGCAGTGTCACAAGGAAAAAAGATTAGACATTTTGGTTATATGAACCTCTGATGTTACTGGCTGTAACATACTTAGTACTTTTTTAACAGCGTCTGTTATTATAAATAACCTCACATATGTGGAATGTATGTAGGCAACACAACAGTGTGGTAAGAAATGAAATACCTGTTTCCAATATGTTCTACTTAAATATTTGCAAATTTTCTGTACTAATGATGAGAGGGTTCTATTAAATTTTTTACTATCGGGTACAGCCATGAAGTATTCACTGGATTCAAATTTCACTATCTTCTTTTATCCTTGAAATATCTGTACTTACTAAATACAAGGTTTCTATATTGGACCAAGCAATTTGTGACAGAGACTAGGTTTTCCTTCTTCTTCAACTAAGTCAATTTTATCCCTATTTTGATGTTGTTTTAATTTAAGACTTCACTGCAGGACAAAGAAGAAATAAAACTCTTTAGCCAAACCTACTGCACAACCTTTGAGTAGTGAAAGCATGATGTGACTTTCTCTAGATCTAAATAAAAGGCAAATGAGATGATTTGGCAATTTTCCTTAAAAAACGTGGGGAAAAATTATTGAAATAATGCTCTGTAGTTCCTTGAATATTTTAATTGTTAGACTTTAAATATGGAGTGGTAAAAATTACTTACTTCCAAGCTGCCTCTCTTGATTGGATTCAGCACTAATAATTTCTTCAGGAGGTTTTCACAGTCAGTGGACATATAGAAGGGAATACGGTACTTCCCTCGTAAGACTCGCTCCCGCAGTTCCTTACAAAGCAAAAGAAAGCACGTATCACTGGCTTATGAAATCACTGTGCTTGGGGATAGAACATTAATATCAAATTTAGCTGATACCTTTAAATTCTGGCCGTCAAAAGGCAAGGACCCACTGACTAACGTGTAGAGAATGACGCCGAGACTCCACACGTCCACTTCAGGCCCATCGTACTTCTTCCCTTGGAAAAGCTCAGGGGCAGCGTAAGGCGGGCTTCCACAAAATGTGTCCAACTTGCTCCCGACTGTAAATTCATTACTAAAACCAAAGTCAGCAATTTTAATATTCATATCAGCATCAAGGAGAAGGTTTTCAGCCTAAGAGGAAAATAATAAAAAGGACAATGTAAAGAGCCTACATAAAATAAAACGTTCAATGTAAACATCTATTTCTTGTCTCTCATTTTTAAGTGTAACATCAAATTGAGAAGCCCAGTAGAGTACTTCAATGTGTAACTTCTCAGAATTACATTTATATAAAACTGAATTTTAACACTATATAGGAAGCTTCCATTTATATGCATATATGTAACTGTTTAAGAAAGGTTACTTAAAAACCATTTTCTTCCATAGGTCATTTTAAACCTAATTTTTTTCCTCATGGTAAGAAACATCCTGGAATTGCACCTTAATATGACCTATTCTAAAGAATGTAAGTCAACATAACACTAATCCATCTTGGGCTTAAACCAACAAATTTACCCAAATATGCTGTTTAATAGAGTATCACTGGTTAATGCAAGCCTCAAGCATATATTTAAACTAACTCCCAGTCAGGGGTTCTATGACTACTGAATTGATTCCTTGTCCTTTCTTGCAAAATGCATCCTCAACAAAGTTCTTTTCTCAGTAAAAGAAAACAACACAGCCTCCATTGGATCTTATCTGTTTTAAGCCTCCTTTTGCTTTTCTAAAACTAGATTCTCTTCTAGGGGTTTATTATGGTAGAAAGAAGTGATTTCTCCCATGTTTTAAAATGTCGGTTTTCTAAAATCTTCCTAAATCAGAATCATTCAATGAAAAAATTTAAATGTACCTTTTATAAATGCAAGCAATTCAATAAAGGATTTGCTTTTGCACATGTTTTGTTTCAAACTCTGTTACAACTGACAGACTAATGAAGTTATAGCTTAGTTTGTAGATGTGTTTTATCAGGTTACAAAAAGGAGTAAAATTTGACTGAAATGAAAATCAGAGTTCTCTACAGTTTATACCACTGGAGGGTCCAACAGTCAGCAGACCCAAGCACTTTGCCCATCATATAGCTCTTCCCTCGCCTACTTCCTCCTTTTCCTTTTTAAAGGAATACTACCTTGGGATATTTGTTTTCATCTTGTTTCAGAAAATACACATCTAACACCCAAAAATATGCAAAAAATGTGGTATCACTTATTACATAAATATTATAACAGCACACAGATTTGGGAGATTTATATTAGATCTTAACATTATGGACTGTGCGACAAAACCAGGTTACTCTGATGTTCTGATGTAAGGGCCTGGTCACTGTAAATTTCTGAGGCTGTCTTGGAGCAAGCTAGACTTTTCCCAGTCTCTCTAAAGATGTCTGGATGGATAGCAAAGTACCCAAGGCTGCCTCAGAAGAGGAGAGATGGCGAGGGTTTTGAGGTTTCCTCCCAAGAGCATACAGGAAACTCCTGGGTAATGAACATGATTTTTTGCAGATATTTTCCATATAAGAAATGAGATGACAAACTAGGAGTCAAACACACAGGCAGGGAAATAAATAGCCCTCTTCTTTCTCTTTCTTTGAAGCAGTGATTTCCCTTAAAATAGCTAAGGGAGGAAACAGAAATAGAAATATTTGGAGCAGGAGAAAATCTGTAAGCTCAGAACAATGGAGTCAAAATATAGGATGAGACTTTCAACAACTGTTTAGGACAATGTATTCAAATATAACACAAACTAGTGCTAGTAATTGACAGAGGCAATGGGAAAAGAAGTTGGAAAAAAAAAAAGACCTCCTAGGTATGGAACATGCAAGTTAACTTTGGAAAAATAGAGAAAAAGGAAAAAAAAAGAAAACTTTCTTAGACAAGGAATCTTCTACCTTCGTTCAAAAAGAAAAGAATCCATTTGGCCCCAACCATTCTTTCTTTTTTTAAATTATTTTATTTTTTAAAATAAAAATTATGTATATTTAAGGTATAACACATGATAATTTGATATACATACAAACAGTGAAATGATTACTTAAGTCAAGCTACATACTTCCTCACAGTTACCTTTTTTTTTTTGATAAGTGTGATGGGAACACCTGAAATCCCTCTTAGCAAACTTCCAGTATTCAATACAGTATTATTAACTTTTTGGATTAGACATCAAAAGCTCAGGCAACCAAAGCAAAATTAAACAAGTAAGACTACATCAAACTAAAAAGCTTCTGTACAGCAAAGGAAACCATCAACAAAATGAAAAGACAACCTATAGAATGGGAGAAAATACTAGCAAACCACATATCTGATAAGGGGTTAATATTCAAAATATGTAAGGAATTCATGTAACTCAATAACAAAACAACGAACAACCAGATTAAAAAATAGGCAAAACACCTAAACAGACATCTGATTTCATATCCCCATGAAATGAAACATGGCTCCCATGTTCACTGCCACAAACATTTCCTGACTATCACATATTTCTTATTCCAAAGTATGCTAGTTTATACTAATCATATGCATTCAAGATTCATAAAAACATTTAAAACTTTCCTGATTTCTTTGAACTTTAATGTGAGGATGAGCACTGGCTCTTACATCAGACAAATCTGGATTTGTGCCCTGACCCTGCTTCTGATGGAATGCGGCCTCGGGCATTTTTAATTAGGGACAAAGTTCCTCATTTATGTTATTAAAAGAAGCTAATTAATGCAATCAAATCCTCTAGTCTTTAATGCTAGATAACTTTTCATCCACATTTTCTTCATTTCCTCAGTGAAAATACTGCCTTTTAAGAAAACATTCCTGGGCTTCCCTAGCGGCGCAGTGGTTAAGAATCCACTTGCCAATGCACGGGACATGGGTTTGAGCCCTGGTCTGGGATGATCCCACATGCCGTGGAGCAACTAAGTCCGTGTGCCACAACTACTGAGCCCGCATGCCACAATTACTGGAGGCCACGCACCTAGAGCCTGCGCTCCACAACAAGAGAAGCCACTGCAATGAGAAGCCCATGCACCAAAACGAAGAGTAGCCCCACTCGACGCAACTAAAGAAAGCCTGCATGCAGCAAGGAAGACCTAATGTAGCCAAAAATAAATAAATAAATAAATTTGTTTTAAAAAAAAAAGAAGAAGACATTCCTCTGATTTATGTCAGAGCATGTTTTGCCTATGTTCTCTTCTAGGAGTTTTATGCCTTATATTTAGGTCTTTAAACCATTTTGAGTTTATTTTTGTGAGGGTGTGAGGGAGTGGTCTAATTTCATTGATTTACATGCAGCTGTCAAGCTTTCCCAACACCACTTGCTAAAGAGACTGTCTTTTCTCCACTGTATATTCTTGCCTCCTTTGTCTTTTTCATAGATTAACTGATCGAAGACATGTGGGTTTATTTCTGGGCTCTCTATTTTTTTTTTGGCCGCGCACGCAGCTTGTGGGATCTTAGTTCCCCAGCCAGGGATCGAACCCGGGCCCTTGGCAGTGAAGGCTCTGAGTCCTAACCACTGGACCACCAGGGAATTCCCTGGGCTCTCTATTCTGTCCCACTGATCTGTTTTTACACCAATACTGTTTTGATTGCTGTAGCTTTGTAGTACTGTCTGAAGTCTGGGAGGGTTATGCCTCCAGCTGTGTTCTTTATCCTCAGGATTGCTTTGGCAATTCTGGGACTTTTGTGGTTCCATATAAATTTTAGGATTATTTGTTCTAGTTCTGTGAAAAATGTCATGGGTATTTTGATAGGGATTACATGAAATTTGTAGATTGCTTTGGGTAGTGTGGCCATTTTAACAATATTAATTCTTCCAATCCAAAAGCATGGAATATCTTTCCATTTCTTTGAATCATCTTCAATTCCCTTTATCAATGTTTTATAGTTTGCAGCATATAGGTCTTTCACCTCCTGGTTAAGTTCATTCCTCAAGGCAAAAGAAATAAAAGAAAAAAAATAAACAGATGGCACCTAATCAAACTTTATAAAGTTTTTGCGCAGCAAAGGAAACCATCAACAAAATGAAAAGACAACCAAAGGAATAGGAGAAAATACTTGCAAATGATATGACCAACAAGAGGTTAATATTCAAAATACACAAACAGCTCATACAACTCAATATCAAAAAAATCAAACAAAAAAATGGGCAGAAGACCTAAATAGTCATCTCTCCAAAGAAGACATACAGATGGCCAACAGGCACATGAAAAGATGCTCAACGTCACTAATTATTAGAGAAATGCAAGTCAAAACCACAATGAGGTATCACCTCACATGGGTCAGAATGGCCATCATCAAAAAGTATACAAATATTAAATGCTGGAAAGGGTGTGGAGAAAAGGGAACCCTTGCACACCGTTGGTGGGAATGTAAGTTGGTGCAGCCACTGTGGAGAAGAATATGGAGATTCCTTAAAAAACTAAAAATAGAGCTACCATATGATCCAACAATCCCACTCCTGGGCATATATCTGGAAAAGATAAAAACTCAATTCAAAAAGATTCATGCACCCCAATGTTCATAACAGCACTACTTACAATAGCTATGACATGGAAACAAACCATGTGCCTATCAACAGATGATTGGCTTAAGAAGATGTGGTGTGTGTGTATGTATATACACACAATGGAATATTACTCAGCCATAAAAAAGAATGAAATAATGCCATTTACAGCAACATGGATGGACTAGAGAATATCATACTAAGTGAAGTCAGAAAGAAAAAGACAAATATTACATAATATCATTTATATGTGGAATCTAAAAAATAATACAAATGAATCTATATACAAAACAGAAACAGACTCACAGACATAGAAAACAAACTTATGGTTACCAAAGGGGAAAGGAAGCAGGGGAGGAATAAATTAGGAGTATGGGATTAATAGATACATACTACTTTACATAAAATAGATAAGCAATAAGGATTTACTGTATGGCACAGGGAACTATATTCAATACCTTGTAATAACCTATAATGGAAAATAATCTGAAAAATATATATATAACTGAATCACTTCACTGTATACCTGAAACTAACATAATACTGTAAACCAACTATACTTCAATTTAAAAAAAAAAGAAAGAAAATACTACCTTTTATAAAAAGTTGCTGTGAGAATTAAATAAAAACTAATTTCCTTGTACAGTGCCTGGCACAATTAGGCAATCAAAAAGACATCTCTAGTAGTATCACATATCTGTTAATAATTAAGAAATTTTTGTAATAAAACCAATCACTTACCTTAAGATCACGGTGAACAATGCACTTTTGATGACAATACTGTACAGCAGATACAATCTGAAATAAATATTTGGATAAAAGATTCAAAATTATTATAGTAAAAACATCTCAATTTTCCCCCAATTATCATTCCAATTTAGAGAAATTACTAACTTGGATTTTAAAGTTACGTTTAGCAATTTCACTGTTCCTTTATTTCAGAAAACCATACATATTAAAGTTATGAAATTTTCACTTTTAAATGTGGACAACGTGCAAAAGTAGTATTCTCTTGCTAAAATACACTAAAATATTTATCAGAGTCCATGAAGATTTCTTTATGGGTTGTTATATTTCTGTTCACATGATACAATGTATACACTTTGTAGTTTTGGTCAAATGGTTTATCCCACTGTTGAAATAAGAATTCTGGCACACATGAATCAGCATTCCAAGATAGCTGGCTCAAGTGCAAAATGCAAAACTGTATTTTAGGAATTATATTAAATGTGTTCAAGGCATGTTCCTTCAGCGAGGTCAACTGACTAAGAATTTATCAACAGGGTTTAGCAATACCTTATTTTTGTCTCTTCATATAGTATAAAGCAAAGGAAAAATTTGTGAGCCTTTAAAGGAAACCTAATTATCAAAAGAAAAGAGGTAAAAATGAAATCTAATCTTAAACTTGCCACTAATTCAGCTGGGCAAAGCATTCTACCCTTGTAACTAGATTTTGTACACCATCTTAATTTTTAATCATTACATAGGGCTCTTCGGGGATGAGTGCTAAACAGGAAAGAACCCAATGGTTTAAGTAACTAGATTTTGTACACCATCATAATTTTTAACCATTACATAGGGCTCTTCGGGGACGAGTGCTAAACAGGAAAGAACCCAATGGTTTAAGGGCCAAAGATACCAATGAGAAATAGGTTATAAGCAATTCTATGATAGTTATACGCTTTATTACATAAAATACAGCAAAGGAAACAATCTGATAGCAATCAACTAAGCGTTACTTTGTACATATAAGTGTATCTGATGTATAGGAGGGCCATTTTAATGCACAGCAGAACATTCAATTCTGTGGATTCAGTTAAACGTAAACACAGTTTGGATGTTGAATATTGGTTAGGCATTAACAAATGGGGACAGAAATGAAATTTTTTTTTTTTTTCGGTACACGGGCCTCTCACCGCTGTGGCCTCTCCGGCTGCGGAGCACAGGCTCCGGACGCGCAGGCTCAGCGGCCATGGCTCACGGGCCCAGCCGCTCCGCGGCATGTGGGATCTTCCCGGACCGGGGCATGAACCTGCGCCCCCTGCATCGGCAGGTGGACTCTCAACCGCTGCGCCACCAGGGAAGCCCCAGAAATGAAATTTTTGAAAGTGTAAAGGTGATGTGAAGTATCACCATGCTAATAGGATACTGGTTAGAAAAAAAAAAACTTCCAAGTAGTACAAGTGAAACTGGTATTTCAGTATTATAAAATTATTTTAATGTATATTATAATGGTTCAAAGACAGAGAAGACATAAATTCAAAACAAAATCAACACACAGTGAGTAAGATGTAATTCAATTAAAGTCATTTTGATTCAACGGTCAGTTTATTGAGTGCCTGCTATGTGCAAGGAAATGTGCTAGTTGCTGGGGGAATACAAAAATGTGTTCACGCACCCTACATGCACGCTGCCTTTCAGGAGCTTACAGTCTGATTAGGAGGAAAAAACATGTTTATGAGTAACTACACATACTACAAAGTAGAATCATAGAAGCCGAGGTACAAAGAAGTGAGGGAATCATAAAAGATAAAGAATAATCTCAGTTACTAGGTGATAATTGATCTAAGCCCTCCATGAAGGATAGTAAAATTTTAAAATGTGGATGTTTGGGGATGGGGACGTAGGAGGTAAGGTGGTAAAATGCACTGATTGTTTTTTTTTAATTTTTGGCTGTATTGGGTCTTCATTGCTGCGTGTGGGCTTTCTCTGGTTGTGGCGAGCATGGAGGCTACTCTTCGTTGCGGTGCGCAGGCTTCTCATTGCGGTGGCTTCTCTTGTTGCGGAGCACGGGCTCTAGGCATGCAGGCTTCAGTAGTTGTGGCATATGGGCTCAGTAGTTGTGGAACACAGGTTTAATTGCTCCACGGCATGTGGGATCTTCCCGGGCCAGGGCTCGAACCTGTGTTCCCTGCATTGGCAGGCGGATTCTCAACTACTGAGCCACCAGGGAAGCCCTGCACTGATGTTGAGGCAACACAATGTATTTGAAAAGTAGGTGGGAAAATGGTAATACTGGGAGTTAAATCCTGATAGACAAGTTGGTAAAAGTCTCTGAATTCCAAACTAAGCAGGTACTACCATGAACTGTGTTTGAGCAAAACAATTGTGAATGATTATAATCAATTTGAGGTGTGAGTCCTCCAAATACAGCAGAATCCTACAATGAATACATGTAGTATTAGTTTTCTTAAGCAATATGCTTCAAAATTCTAATATCCAATTTTTACCATGTAATTAAGAGAGACATACATTTATATGTAAATATTAATACATCTTATTGAACATACTATATAGGCTATAGGATGTTCATACTATAACGCTATTTTTGCGTCATAGATGACAGAACTTTGCTGATAATATTATCTTCTTCAAGTCCCCTTCTCTTGATACAGTGAAGAAGGCATGCTACAGATAATGATTTGGTTACCAAACATGCATTTCACATTAGACAAGATAGTTTTTATGAAAGCAGTTCTATAGGCACTTCTAGAATAAAAATCTCCTGAGTCTTAAAGACTTAAGAAGGGAAAGATAATTTATAATATCGTCACACTTATCTAGCAGGGTACAATTTCTGCCATAAAAGAAGCTCTGGCTTCTGACTCGCTCGCTGCAAGAACCCCCATGCACAAGCCCAAGTTTTACTGCATTAGTCTATGGTCAGACCCTCCCATCTCAAAACATTCTGTACCTCCACAAATAGGATGCAGAAACTTCCCTACAATCCTTTTGTTATGGATCTTGAAAACATGATTGACCATCAGTCCTGCACTGACCTTAAGACCAGACATGTCAATGTTTTGCCAGGAGGTGCAATTGTGGGGGGAGGATGCTTTGCAATTATTTATACGTGGGTCAGGAATTCCCAAGCTTTAAGTAGTAGCCTTGATACTGGAAGGGTTTAGTCAATATTATGATTTCTCTTGCAGGCCCTCAAATCTTAAGGAAGGCAGCGGCATTGTATTGGCAATGACTGCTAAATTGGTCTTGAACTGTCCTAGTGTCTCTGCTATATTTAATGGTAGGGTCAAGGACATATCCTTACTAATACAGTACATTCCCTTTCACTGTTAAAGTTTTTAAAGTAATTTTATGAAATACAGAGCAAATAAAAATAAAAGTAAATACACATTTATTCGAGTTTTAATTACACCTATAAAGAAAAATAAACTTAGCAAAAATAAATTGAAAAACAAATATAACTTTTTGCCAAATAACTATAAAATTGTGTGTGTGTCCCTGGTTTTTAAAAATGTGAGTTGGTTACCTATTTAATTTGGGGGGAACACATACAGATAGTTAATATGTTTAATATTTATAATAAATAGATAATTATTTTTTAAATTGCCACTGTTTTACATTTTAAATAGCATTCATTTAACACTCAATCTCTGATTTGATTTCAAAGTAATCCAGACTTTATTTTAAAAAAGAGCCAATTAGTAATTGTTTGGATCTTTATGAAAAATATCTGTGTCCCAGCCTGCTATCCTGCTCCCACCCATCAGTAGAGATGAGTAAGCTCTTTAAAACAGCACCTTCTCTAATTCCATATAGTACCCAGTACAATTTCTGACCACAGTATGTTTTTAATAAATAAATAAAACCAACTGACTAAAAAGAATAAGAGTGAGTAGTGACAGTCCTTGAAATATATATTAAAATCCCAATGGAAATATTTAATGTCCATTGGAATTTTCTTCCTGATAGGCTACTAAAACTAGTGTGACTGAGATGGAAAGAACGATGATATTTAAAGTGATGATTGTAGCTCTTTACTTAAGTAAGCATGGACTTCCATTCCACAGTAGAAAAGAATTTAACAATATGTAGCTGAATACCATTCAATTTCTCAATGCTGCTTCCTCACTACCAGTTGTCTTTAGATTCAGCTATTTTAAGTCAAATGCTCTTAGGAATCTATCCTAAATATAAGGGCTATGTTTATCTTTGGTCTAAAGTATTTCATGTATATTGTTCCAAATAGTGATTCTGTGAGATATTAATAATAGAGGTTTCACAAAATAAACTCACTCCACGATCGATATGCAGAATGCTACGTCAAAAAAAAAAAGTTGAACAGGTTTTTTTCCTCCCATCTTCTTCAGGACTTCTCCAATTGTTTATATGTTAACATATATGTCAAATCTCACAGAGGAAGATTTCACATCAGTAGTCCGTGTTTCCCAACCTTATTGATTACAGGATCCCTTTAACTGTAGAATAATGTTTACAGAAGAGATACTGAACTTTTTTTTTTTTTTTTTTTTGTGGTACGCGGGCCTCTCACTGTTGGGGCCTCTCCCGTTGTGGAGCACAGGCTCCGGACGAGCAGGCTCAGCGGCCATGGCTCACGGGCCCAGCCGCTCTGCGGCATGTGGGATCTTCCCGGACCGGGGCACGAACCAGCGTCCCCTGCATCGGCAGGCGGACTCTCAACCACTGCACCACCAGGGAAGCCCTGAACTATTTTTGAACGAATATTTTAAATTCACTTAGGTAAAGTTTGGGATATAGTAAGTTGTCTGTTGAAACTTTACTTCAGTAAATTTTGTGGACAATTTACAATTTATTAATTGTCATTTCTACAGTAATTTATAAAGTATGATAATCTTAAATACTTCATTCCTAAACATTAAAAACAAAATCTTAGATGAACTTAAATTGCTTTTTCTTATTTTATCATTTCTGTAACAAATCATATTCAAGTTGACCTGGAAATATCAATATCTTACCACATTCTTCACACTGGCAAGGTTCCTTCCCTACTTGACTAAATAAAATTGATCATAGTCTTTAAGTCTACAAAACTATGAGTTCCAAAACTAAGACATCTTTAATTATTTAAAAAATACAAAAACCTCTTTAAACAGTACACATTTATACTGTACACATAAAGCTAATAATACTTGATAATAATTACTGGATAAAAGTTTAAGTATTTACTTTCTATCTCACTCTAGTCTGTATTTCCAAGACTCTCAAAGAGTTATTAATAAGAATCTCACCTATAAACATTTTACTATTTATGATGAACTAGAAATAACCAATGGCAACTATTTTAAATTTAAATTCAGGAAGAACAAATTTCTTTTTCAGTTTTCCATTCTTAAAACGTGTAAGAAAGCAGGAATTTTTCTTTTTAAAGTACCATGTACTCTGAATTCCAGTTTGTGATACTGTCCATTGTACATCACTAAAAATATCAGCAAAACAAAGTTGAAAACTACTTTCCATACCTGCCTAAATTTTGCACGGGCCTCTTTTTCTTTCATTCTTCCATGGGCAACTAAGTAATCAAATACTTCACCTGAATCAGAAAGGTAAAGCAGGCAGTAAAATATACATAGATTTTTCAGTTAACAATATATGCAATGTCAAGTTTTTGCCTTGTTTTTAAAGAAGCTTTTGGCCCACACTTTTCTGATAGTTCTATATAAATCACAACTATTACATGAATAGGAAAAAAGGAAAAAATACATGTAAAATTGAATATGGGTAGAGGCTTATGATTCAACAAAACTCTTTTAATAAAAAGTCATAAAAAACATAAGAGAACTTACTTTCTGCTTTCAAGTATTATGTAAAAATACAGTCAACTCTTTATTATCCATCCTAATAAAGGGAAGCCACAGCATGGGCAATCAAAAATTACATTTGGCTTTGTATTTGGGGCCTACATTTCAAATAAAATAACAGAAGTCATATTATGTCGGCTCACTCTCTTAAAGTCCACTAGTCATAGAGACTTGGTCAAATTCCATCTCTCTACCTCCATCCACACTGATTTCTTTCTTTTCCTTCCTACACTGATTACACTCATTCTCACAGTACTCGTTTCATCTGCATTGGTATTTAACTACTTATTATACAGAATGAAATCATCCTTGTGTGCATCTCCTATTACCCCAGGTGAGCTGCAAACTCCTTGAATGCTGTCATCATACCCATACTTTACCTGTATCCCCATCCGCATGACAGAACACAAAGTGGATAGACAATACATATTTGTTGAAATAATTTAAAGATACTAGAAACCGTAAAAATGTTCTAATAGATCTTTTACTTTACATGTCTGTGTTTTTTTCATTTTTCTCCAATCAATAATAATAATAAACCAACTAATATTTAGTTACATTATCAAAAATAAAATATCTCAGTGTAAGGGATAAAATTTTTATATCCTTATAATTTGTACCACATAGATATATACATGTATATTAAAAACTCATAAAGTGGCTTAAAGAGCTCTTGTAAAGTACAGCAAAGTGCTTAAAAACTCAGGTTTTAGAATCAGACCAATTTTAATATGAATCCTTATTTAGCCCTAAGTAGCTACTGGGAGACATTAGGAAGATTTCTTAACTTCGTTTAGACCCTGTTTCTCCCTATTACCTATTTCACATGGGTGTTGTGAGGATTAAATGAAATAATGCACGTGCTTATTAGCACAGTGAGACTGGCATATAGTAAGCACTCAATAAATTATATATTTGTATCTAGGTATACAGATATATTACATATACATATATGCAGTATCAATCCTAGGACATAAGTAAAATGTTAAAAATCAAATATGTAACGATGTATGTCAGATGAAACTAATAAATCTACAATGTTAGCATATTATATCAAGCATACTTAAATGATTAAATGGGATGATGAAAACAGAGAAATGAACAGATGCTCTAGTTGACCCATCATAGCAGTTAATTCTAGATATGTGAGTTTAGGCGGGGAAAGATATACGGCAGGAGTTCAAAAATTTGGACTACTCTTAAGTTCTGCCTGGAACGCTCACACCCCCCGGATGTTTACGTGATTCAGTCCTTTACTGATTATATATTATTTGTTTATGATTTGCTTCCCCAACTAGAACGTAATCTTTTTGAGGGCAGGGACCTTGTCTTTGCTCACCCATGTGTTCCTAGCACCTAGAATACCACTTAGTACACAGTAAACATTTAATAAATGTCTGCATGAGCAAAAGAAGGTATAAACACACTATTCCAAAGTAGTCCTGACGCCTACTTTTAATAGGCTCCTTTGAACGAAACATGGTTCAAAATCATAAAGGAGTTCCCTGCCCTTCTAATCACTGAAGATCTTTCGCCCCATTAGTGAACCAGGATCAATAGATGTACTTCTGGCAAAGAGGCAGTTGTCTGACTCAACCTTGTTCATGCTAGGATTCTCGTGTGCATGTCAGATTCAATCCTAAAATATCTAGAAATTTCAGAGGAAAAATATTAAGCGTTTTATTCTCTAGAGTCACCTTGCCATTTATAGATTAAAAAGGCAAGAGGATGATTCTAGATTTACTGCTACAGAACCAAGATGGTTTGTTACAGGATCACTGACTGGCAAGACTCAAAGAACACCTAACCCTAGGATTCAGAAATGAATAAGGGGCCACTGGCTGAGCTCCAGTACACACCTCTCTACACGTGACTAGACCCTTCTGCCCCTCCCAATGCTACTGAAGGAGAGCAGTGAGGACCCTACGTGCTGTCTATTACTCGAGCCATTGCTCCCCTTCATCAGCACCAATAAAGAGTTGACTGCACTTACCATTAATCGTTAAAGCACATTAACACAGCCTTGTGGCGGACCTTCATAAAAAGAGAACAATGCCCACAGATCTTTAGCTGTCTATAATTTCTCATATCAAAACATGTTTAGCCCCACTCTCTAGACTTTAGATCGCTAAAAAAAAAAAAAGTCTAACTGGATAAACACTCAGGGTTTCAACAATGATGAACTGATACACAGATCTAACTACAGGATAGAAAAGTAGAGAAAGTTTCATTATGTGGTATTTGTAGGTTCATTAATTTTATTATAGATTAACATTTTATGCAAATTTGCATGGCTGTATTAATATTTCTTAAAATCCTATAATAATAAAAAACATTAATGATGTAGGTTTCCAGGTTAAGTAAAAAACCTACAATGAAATATCTTCATGACGAAAAAAAGCTATGCAAAAAACTAAACCTTTTAAAACTGTCAATCTACATAAAAAACTGAAAAAGCAATTAAAATCCGTTCAATATTTGTAGTAAAATTTTTTAGAAATCTGAAAGGGTATAAAAATACATAGCCTAGATGCTATAGACTAAAATAAATCATCTTCATTCTCGTTACAGAAAATCTGAATCATCACAAAAATCTATACACTTTATTAGCTAAAAGAACTCAAAACTAAATTCGACACTAAGTTTTTCAATTGCTTAGCGAAAAAAGGTGATTAGCCAAAGTGGTTTAAATAATTTCTGCTGTCCTCTCTCTTCTTCAATTGCTTAAATTCTCTGAGCCCTTAAAACCTTCAAGTATCCTCATTTTACTTATTAAATGATTTAATTCCATAAATTTTAAACCTGTTTCTGAGAAGGTTAAGTTTTATGCCTAAAAGAACAGTGAATCTGAGCCAATATATCTCTCATTTGAGGGAAAGTATATGAAAATGATTTTCTATTATATATCAGTGTTTAAAAATCATTCCTATTTTGAACACTATATAGTCAGAATATATATTGGCTTGGCCAAAAAGTTCATTCGGGATTTTCATAACATCTTCCCAAAGAACCTGAATGAAATTTTGGCCAGCCCAATATTATATTCTACTAGAAATGTATCTTACTATTTCCCCATCAACTCAGTCTCCTAACTTATAAAATATATAAATACTTGTTTAAATTGAAACATTTTATGGATTTCTTGAAAATGTATGTATATGGAGAATCTGTCATATATGAACAATCAGTGAAATAAACATGTGACCTAGAACATGCTTTTACTCTAAACTTTATTAAATACATTCTGAATTTGAGATTTCCTGTTAATAGCCAAGAGCTTCTACTACTACTAATATTATTATATATTATATTATTTAGATAAGAATTGAAACATTCATAGATAACAATGCAAATTTAGAGTTTTGAAAAATGTCCCTAAGTAATTTTTAAATAAGCCAAAATCCTACTTTTAAATGTAGGATCAATAGGTCTTGAAACTAAACACTGAATTTTCCTTAAGATACCATTTAAAGGCATTTTATGAAACTACAGATTCATTAACATCAAAAAAGACATGAATGTTAAAGACTGGTATAAATAATTCTATATGTCTCATCAAAGATAACTTTTCATTCCCTTCCATCCTTACCTCCACTCGCGTATTCCATGACTAAATAGAGGGTCTTCTCTGTTTCAATAACTTCAAACAATTTTACTGAAAAAGAAAGTAGAGATATAACTCTGTGGTTGTGAGCACATATTGAATATGCTTTAAGGAACTTTAAGGTAACACTAAACTAAAGGAAAATTTGAGTATTTACTAAAAATTATTAATTACAATTTAAAGTTTAAAATTTTCTCAAGGGTTATTACGACTATGGAAGAAAACTATTTACTGTGAAGTGATTTGGAACCAACTGCTGGGTCCAAAGAGAGTTAAATTTCTGGGATTAAAAAAATAATTCCTTTTCTAATTAGAATAAGGTAATAAAAAAAGAAAATCTTAAAGTCAAAATAATAAAATTTTAATTAAAGCTTAAAAAGACACTATTATTATAATGAGCCTATCAAAAAAATGTTAAATAATCTTTGGTACAGAAACAAAAAATTTTATAATTATGTGATATTTTAAGTTTCTGCTTAAAAAAATACTAAATTATGAGACTTATGTATTGACAAATAGTTGAAATTATACACCACAAGTAACTGCATGAGTGTCTCTAATAAACATAAGATTTTTTAATGTGCAAGAAACACATGATTCAAAAATAAACAGATTAAAAGAAGAATTGCTTTTTACTTCTTACAATCCAATGATTTTGTATAATATATGTAATCAATAAACTTATTTGTAAATATGGGGGAAAAACAGAACTTACGGAAGTAAATTCACTAAAACTGAAATCAACTCTATTTTCTCTAAAATTCAAACTAGTTATTTTGCTTATAAACTATGATCAAGCCCAAGTGCCTATTATCAAAATATCTGGAATTATTTTTTATAAATACCTAAATGGCATGCAATCTCTATTTAGAGAGATTTAGTAAGGAGATACAAAAATCATTTATACGCTTTAACTCCAAGTCATATATATTATTTTAGTGACAAGCAGAAGACAGCAAGGTAGTAGAAAACTACAATTTGTAGCCTTCAGTTAACTTCTTTATAATCTATTTTTACCCAAAGTATCACTTTCTGAGGTTATCATTTTTCCTCATTTTATATAAAACATCCTTAAAATTGTATCCTTTCAAATAGCCTCAAATTAAGGAAAATACTTTATCGTTAATTGTATACATAAATTTCATACCTATGTTAGGGTGATTCAATATCTTCATTATTCGTACTTCCCGAAACAACTGTTAAAACAACCAAACAATTTTGTTAAAAAAGAACACTCAAGCTGAGAACCAATCAAAACATCTATTTGAAGACATTTATCTGCTTATAAGACACTACAGGATTCTGGTCAAATAAGAGATTTACTTCACAGTCCCAACTCTAATTTTGCTGAGACTTGGTTCCCAGGACAATTTTAACTAATGAACTCAAATGGTTCTGTGTGTGTGTGTGTGTTTGTGTATGTGAATATACCATATACAGTAAAACAAACATTTATTTCAATACTCATTACTAGGAATAAAAGAAAAACACTGTGGGAATGAAACTAAATGATCATTCACATGATTTTTATCAAAAAAAAACCTTCCTTGGGGTTTGGGGGGCCTGACTCTTTAATCACCTCTACTGGTTGATCAGACTATAAGCAATTATGAATAAAGCTGTACAAACCATGTGTAAGTTTCTGTGTGGACATAAGTTTTCAATTCACTTGGGTAAATACCAAGGAGCATGATTGCTGGATGGTATAGTAGAGTATGTTTAGTTTTATAAGAAACCACCAAACTACCTTGCAAAGTGGCTGTACCATTTTGTATTCCCACCAGCAATGAGAGTTCCTGTTGTTCCACATCCCTGTCAGCACTTGGTGTTGTCGGTGTTTTGGATTTTCACCATTCTAACAGGTGTGTAGTGGTATCTGTTTTTGTTTTTTTTTTAATTTATTTATTTTTGGCTGTGTTGGGTCTTCGTTTCTGTGCGAGGGCTTTCTCTAGTTGTGACAAGCGGGGGCCACTCTTCATCGCGGTGCGCAGGCCTCTCACTATCGCAGCCTCTCTTGTTGCGGAGCACAGGCTCCAGACGCGCAGGCTCAGTAGTTGTGGCTCACGGGCCTAGTTGCTCCGCGGCATGTGGGATCTTCCCAGACCAGGGCTCGAACCCGTGTCCCCTGCATTAGCAGGCAGACTCTCAACCACTGCGCCACCAGGGAAGCCCCTATCTGTTGTTTTAATTTGCAACTCCTAATAATGTATGGTGTTGATCACCTTTTTATATGCTTATCTGCCATCTATATACTTTCTCTGATGAGACCTCTGTTCAGATCATTTGACTATTTCTAAATCAGTTATTCGTTTTCCAAACTCTTTCCAAACCTCAACAATACCAGATGCCAGTGGACAGCAGTAAGCATGGAATACTCATCAAATACCACGTAGATTCTAGTTAGCGATGTCAGAGAATATGTCCTTCCCATGAGCAGCCCTGGAGGCCCCGGGCAGAGGGAGCCGGAAGTCACATACCCTCACTTCCTCCTCAGGGGTCTCAGAGGGGTAAGGGCCTTGGTGTGAGCTGGGTGGCCTCAGGTCAGCAGAGGGGAGTGTGGAATCTTACTCCTGTGAATATTCAGAGGGAGGATTGAGGGGACCTCCTATACCAAGACAGAGGGGATGCCACCAATACCCGACGTTTCTCACGATTGGCAGCAGGGGCAGAGCTCTGTGGGGTCTCCTGTATTCCTGGTGGGTAGTCCCCTCAGAATGCACTCAGGGTTTTTATCTTGGTTTCTGACACCACCTGGGTCTCCTCACTCTGCTTACCTGACAACCCCCCTAAAAATAAGGCCCTCACTTCCCTGAGAAAACCAAAGAGGAAGTAAGGGGGCACCGCATCAGCTGACCTCTGCCCACGGATTCCTTGGGCTGACAGCAGAGGTAGACTCTGTAGTTTAGATTTTCAGAGAATCTGTACTTCTGGTTTCAACTTTTTTTTCCTTATTATGGCACATTAGCAGATAAAATTCACACATAATATGAGCACATAAAACTTATATAACTCACAAATCTGATGATCCTAGGTTCTACTATAAGCAGAATTTTTTTCTCCAGAAAAACAAGTCATATATTATGCCTGCCTCTTATTTTTCCATGGCTTTCATAAACCCATTTTATAAGCACTGAGTAATAAAACAGTCCATTTAAACATTTAAAATATTTTATAAGAAATATACCTATTTGTAACTAAAGTAATTTTTTAAAATGTTAAACTTTATTGTTTAAAAATATTGACTTTTTTTTCCTGAATCTCCACTCTGCACCCCAGGAATGTATTATAAAAAATAAATACAGATAGTCCCTATTTTGGCTTTGCTGTCCTATATAGATTTTAAAGTTATTGGACCTATTATTAATATGAGTAGCATTATTGTAAGTTTCATTTGCATTCATTAGTATTATCACTATTATGTATTTCTTTTTAAAAAATTTATTAAAGTATAGCTGATTTACAATGCTGTGTTAATTTCTGCTGTACAGCAAAGTGATAGTTATACATATACACACATTATTTTTCATATTCTTTTCCATTATGGTTTATCACAGGATGTTGAATATAGTTCCCTGTGCTATACAGTAGGACCTTTTTGTTTATCCATTCTATAAATAATAATTTGCATCTGCTGATCCTAAACTCCCACTCCATCCCTCCCCACACCTGCCATCCCCCTTGGCATCCATATTCTGTTCTCTATGCCTGTGAGTCGGTTTCTGTTTCGTAGATAAGTTCCCTTATGCCATATTTTTAGATTCCACATATAGGTGATATCATATGGCATTTGTCTTTCTCTTTCTGACTTACTTCACTTAAGTATGATAATCTCTAGGTCCATCCACGTTGCTGCAAATGGCGTTATTTCATTCCTTTTTATGGCTAAGTAGTAGTATTACGTATTTCTAATAGAAAAGTCCCCAATAACAATCTTGTTCTCCTATACTTACATGTAAATGAACTACCTCTGTTTTCTTCATTGAGTGTTACTTTCTTATTAAAATTGTATTTATCTGTTAAGTTGTTAGATGTGACTACACAGTCACAATTCACAAGCACTACAGTACAGAAGCCTTTGTAACTGGCCTCCATGAAACCAACTGTCACTCGGCATTGCCTCTGCAAAACCTGCCACACTTGTGCACCCTCGATGCTCACTGTTCGAGGTGCTTCCTGTGCCCCGACACTTCCGCGGTTAAGCAGCATGCTTACCAAAGGTTATTTAGATTTCAGACATGTCTGTCAGTTGCAGTTGTTACTGCAAATAGATCATTCAACTAATGTATTAGTTTTCTATTGCTAAGTAACAAATTACCACGCCCCAGCAACTTCTAACAACACACATTTATTATCTCACTGCTTCTGTGTGTCAGTATTCACTGTGCACTGTGGTCACGGCTTAACTGGGTCCTCTGCTGGGGGGTCTCACAAGGCTGCCACCAAGGCGCTGTCCAGGCTGCACTCTCACCTAGAGGCTCGACCAGGGAAGAACCTACTTTCAAGCTGACCCAGGCTGTGGGCAGAATTCATTTCCTTACAGCCCTAGGGCTGAGGACCCTGGTTTCTTGCTGGCTCTCCTGGAGGCTGCCCTGACCTCTCAGAGACTGCTCACAGGTCTTGCCAAGTAAGCTTCTCCAACACAGCAGTTTAGTTTATCGAGCCAGCAAGGATAATCTCTAGAGAAAGTTGGCTAGCAGGACAGTCTTATATTAACATAATGTGATCGTGAGAGTGAACTCTCATCACCTTTTCCTAATTCTACTGGTTAGAAACCAGGCACAGATCCTGCTCACACTCAAAGGGAAGTGATCATACAAAGGTGTGAACACCAGAAAGCAGGGATCACTGGGGTTGCCTTAAGGTCTGTCCAACAAGATTAAATTTACATAAACCAGTGAAGGACAAGTACGCTGTTTAACAAAACAAACCAAATTGAATACTTTCTAAATACTAGATAAGAGCTGTTAAAGAGATTGCTGTCCTGTTAGGTGTGGGCAAGGAGACTGTAAAAGATTAAAAGAAAATCTAGGATTCTGCTCTCAGATCACTTCCCGGGAGTCTTTAAATTCTCCGTTAATTAAAATAAGAAACCAATTAGAAATAGCAGCAAACATGGGTTTATGAGTATGACTTGTACAAGATAAACAAAGCCAATCAGTAGACCCAAACTTAAAAGAGAAAAAAAATAAATAAATAAAGCTTTGCACCTAAATGAAAGGACTGGTTGATGAATGTATATTTATGTACTCAATTTAAATGTTAAATGCTTATATAATTTTTAATAATTCCTCACTCTAACCTACTTTTTCGATTACCAGTCCTTACGGCCCCATGGAAGAGGGCTTCTGCCTTACTTTGTAACTGGCATAGGAACCTCCAGGAAGTGTGGCCCATTAAGCTGTAGCATGAGTATGCCACATTGGCTCCTTCATTCTATCTTCTTTCTCTTCTGTCTCAAGAAAGAACATCAAATTGCAACAGAGTGAGAACAAAATTGTCACATAGGTAATCTTGAATTTACTCTTGTTAATTTTTATGACGTTATCGGCCAGTTCAGTAGTTTATTCTTAGAAGCAAACTGGTTGAGACATATCTGATCACTAATTAAAACATACTGGCAGCTCCATGTTTGAGAATAAGTAATCTAAAGGAACGGACAGCTACACATCCTTCAGGCATTCCCCTATAACACTGTCTTTTGTTTCTTTACTTGATTGAGTGGTACGGAATTCGTGAATTTAGTCTTTGACTGGAGGAGTCTAGAACGTAGCTCTTTCGTTCTATGGAGAACCGAGATGAGCTGGGGAACAGTGTTAAAATTGTCCTGTGAAGAGTGGGGCACTTAACAAAAACCGTACCTGAACAGAAGGCCGCTCCACTTCCACCTGGAGATGAAGCCAGGGAAATACCACCCCATTCTCATCAGAAAGGACTTTCTTATTCCAGTTAACACAATAATATACAGTCATCGGGTTCCTACATCTCAATGTCTTGAATACATTGTTCTATCCATAGTTTCCTCTCCTTCAGCATTTAAAAAAAATTTTTTTATTGAGATATAGTTGATTTACAATGTTGTATTAGTTTCAGGTGTACAGCAAAGTGATTCAGTTATACGCACACACACACATATATATACACATCTATTCTTTTTCAGATTCTTTTCCATTATAGGTTATTACAAGATATTGAGTATGGTTCCCTGTGCTCTACAGCAGGTCCTGGTTGGTTATCTATTTTATCCCTCAGTAGATTTTGACAAGGAGTGAGAAAAAACTATAAAAACAAGCAACGGCATGAATGTGTGTATAAGCTGAGTGTGTGCTGGCTAAAAGTGACAAGCAGTTGTGGAAAGAGGAAGAGTGGTTGCCGATGGAAGAAGTGGTGAGGGGGTTTTAAGTGGTATATTGATTCGGGACAATGAAATGCCAGAATTCTGCCCCGTCAATCACCCTTACTCCCAAGGAAACACTTGAACTGTCAGCCAGGTTTGTCATTAACGTTCTAAATCTAGAAAATCGGGGCCAACTGAATAGTACTAGCACGTGGATTCAGTAAAGCGCTATGATGTTTCTTCCTCCTCCTGACTCCCCATAACTTCTTCCTAAACTCTAATGTTCTAGTTGGTTGTACAGAGGAAAGAGACTGGACTAATGTCAAAGTCTTCTGCACTAGCCCGCTGAGTCAAAGGGAGCAGAAGAGGGAGAGACAGTGAGCTCCTTATACATATTTGGTCTTTTCACCCAGAAGAGACCTTTACCAGCAAGGATGCCAACCTTATCTGTGCTTACTCTTCCTTAGGAGAGGGGGAAAGAGGTGAGGGGGAAAGGAGAGCTGAACATTTAGATCAAGATAAGAAGTTTACCCTGAGATGGAGAGTTGTTGTAAAAAAAAAAAAAAAAAAAAAAAGTCAATTATTGTATGCATTGTACATCCAGACACAAGTAAGGAAAACAGAAGTTTGTGAACATATTAAATAGGCCCACACTACTATCTTAGTTCCTGATTCTAATTTTTAGTCCTATTTTTCCTTTCTCCTTTTTATATTTATTTATTTATTTATTCATTTATTTATTTTGGGGCTGTGTTGCGTCTTCGTTTCTGTGCGAGGGCTTTCTCTAGCTGTGGCAAGCGGGGGCCACTCTTCACCACAGTGTGCGGGCCTCTTACTATCGGGGCCTCTCTTGTTGCGGAGCACAGGCTCAGTAGTTGTGGCTCACGGGCCCAGTTGCTCTGCAGCATGTGGGATCTTCCCAGAACAGGGCTCAAACCCGTGTCCCCTGCATTAGCAGGCAGATTCCCAACCACTGCGCCACCAGGGAAGCCCTCCTTTCTCATTTTTAAACTTGACATCATGATGTTCCTAGCATATCCAAATTTAGCAGGAGGGCTCTGAATTCACTAATGCCTTTCAAACTACTGTTTCAATTTTGCTGTCAGCTGAAAATTAAGGCCATAGTTTGCTAAGATTGTTGAATTAAAGAAGTTAAGTGTGGAGAGAAGGCTTGAGATGGGTCTTCTATGACTAAATGGCAGGGACTTCACTGTTTGGACTTTGTGACAGCTGTTCTAGTTGTTCAGAGGCCTCTATTGTTTTCTCCTCGGTTCTTGGCTTTGTTCTAGATAACTGAAGTTAGTGAACAATCCTCAATTCTGTGGACAGGTATTTACTTTCCAGTTCAGTCCTTCCTGGTTAGAGCTTAGGGTCAGGATTAGGCAAACTCCATTAGTGTTAATCAATACATATTTGCCTTATTTCTTCTCTCAACTACTCTGTTCCTTCCTACCTCTTCCATTCCTTCTGCCTACTATTACCCTTTTTTGATGGTGGAAAACTCTGTTCTATTTAGAAGCAGTCAAGTGGACATGGCTTAGACAATCCCCATTCTATTTACTCTCAAAGCAGCACAGTCAGGGGCCGAACACCTATCATCCTCTCTCTACCAGCCCTGCTCACCATGCTGCCCTTGGACTCATCAGTGTCACAGGACTTCTTCACTACTTCCTTGATCTTGAGGCAGATGGGGAACAACTCTGTGGCCACGGGGAGCTTGACAAAGGCTGTGGTCAAGCTTGTTCCCCCCAGGACAGCTCTTCCAGGCTGTCATCAAAGTCATAGTAGACTGAGCTCATAAAAAGAGGGTGACGTTTGTTTGTGTCTTTTAACACAACCTTTTTTGGCCTTTCAAGTACTTTGCTCTGATTTGGGTTTGAGGAGGGGCAGAAGGCCTTCTTTACCTTCACCGTAAACTGTAAAAATTCGACCTATATCTTCAACAGCAGTTTACTAGCCTATTAATGTGGAGTGTGGGTGCTGTGCTGTACCCTGCAGGTGACGTTCAGCTCCAAGAGACAGTGAGGACCTTGTCTAGACTTTGTCTCGGAGACGCCAGTCATGGAGCTATACTAACAGAATCTTATAGATTAAACTCTCAGCTTTTCAATTTCTGGGATTACCATTTCACTCCTCCTTTACTTGAGACATCGTATTGGGACACCAAAATATTTTATAAAGTTATTGCTAGTACCAGTATAACAACTTAGGCTAATTTCTTAAGTTCTTCCCATGAAACAGTAGTTCAGAAAAAGAAATCTGAACATAATTAAATTTATATATAGTGATGATTTCTACCTAAAAAAATGATTGTTTAGTATTACTTCCAAACTTGACAACTTATAGTCAGTTATTCATTGCAAAATAATAGGCTGTGCCACTTTGCCAAAATTTGTCTTCGTATATGAATTGTAAGATTCTTATTTCTTATGAACTGGTACCAAGTTTATAGTACTAGAGTCTTTCCCAAGGCCTTGTACAACTCTGGGCTCAAGTTGGTGCTAAGTAAATAAAATTGTTTGAGATACCAAATCAAATAATTTCAGAGAGAAGATACTAAACATAAAATAGATTAAATTTGAAAAGATGTCCAATCTCACTATAAAGAAATCATGGAAATTAAAACAAGATGCCATTTTGCTTCTATAAGGTTGGCAAAAATTAATAAATCTGATAATATAAAGTGCTGACAAGAATGTGAAGCAAAAGTAAATCGCATACAATGTTAGCAGAAGTAGAAATTGATGCAGCCACTTTGAAGAGCAATTTGACACTATTTAATACAGTTGAGGATATGCATGCCCTTCAACCTTATTCTACTTGGAGAGATATACTCTTCTATACATCTTCACAAAAAGATATACATAATAAGAATCATTGCAGCATTGTCTGTAACAGCAAAACCAAAAAGCTAACTGGAAAAAAAAGAAACACTAAAACAACAGGAACAATCTAAATATAAACTAACAGAAATGAACTAAGTGTAGTAGATGTCTATTAATAAGAAAATGGGTAAACTGTGGCTTATTTGTACAACGGCATATAATAATAGTGAAAATAAATGAACTAGACTATATAGACTAACATGACTAAAACTGTAAGACAATGCTAAATGAAAAAAGCAAGTTGCAGAAGAATAGAAAGTTTAAAAATAAATAATACATAGTATTTCATGTACAGATACACATGTGAAATTAAAAAAAAAATGGGAATAAGACCAAATTCAGAATAGTAGTTATTTCTAGGTAGAAAAATACAGGAATAGAACCAAGAAATGGCACACAGGACTTCAACTGCATCTCTTGTAAAAAAAAAAAGATTAGAAATGAAACCTTTTAGTCCAATAAATAAATATCATGAGAAAGCAAGTTTTTAAAATGGGAAAGATGTTTTGAAGTCTCCATCCAAAAATTAAAAATAGACTAGTGTACTGTATCAACAAACTGAACTTAGAAAAAACAGGAGTATGACTCAAAATAACTAAATGCAAATATGATTTTTAAAACAGCCAGACAGTTAGTCTAAAATTCATAGGTGATTTAAAGATTTCTAGCTTCCTCCATTTCCAAGAGAAAATTCTTCCATATTTATTTCAGAAAATATTATATACTTTCTTGAGAATACAGAAATAGATGTACGCTTTACAGCCAAAAAAGACCAAGCAATTAAAACAGGTCTTCAGAGTCAGAGCCAGAATACAAGAATCCAAAGCAAAACGCAGGGACTTCCCTGGCAATCCGAGGTTAAGAATCCGTGCTTCCACTTCAGGGGACACAGGTTCGATCCCTGGTAGGGGAACTAAGATCCTGCATGCCACGTGATGCGGTCAAATAAAAAAAAAAAAAAGCAAAATCCAAACAGTACTACTCAAACCAAAACAAATAAAAACTAAAGTGATTGGTTATAAATAATTCTTGGTTATGAGTGCTTAATTTTAAGAAGGGCAGGGGAATTTAACACTGTTGTTGAGACAGGAAGCTTTCCCTGAAGAAATGACTCTAAGGCTGAAATGTGAGAAATGAGTAAGAATTAAGTGAAGAGGGAGTGATAAAGGATTATGCATAGGGTGGGGTGAAAAGCTGCAAAGCCCTGGTAGCTAGAATAAAGAGTAGGAATAGGAGCAGATGAAAGAAAGTCAGTGAAGTTGGAGGAGTAGGGGATGAGGAGAGCAGGGAGAAGCTGGGGAGAGCTGGTGGACCATGGGGTAGAGGAACAAAGTAGGGCCTGTACACCATGTTAATGAAATTGATTTCTAGACTACAAAAAACAGGGAAAGCCAACTAAAAGCTTAAATAGAAGGATAACATAATCAGACATATTCTGCATCCTTGATGACTTTTTAAACTCTGTGTGTGTGCACCCGTGTGTGTGTGCGTGTGCACCCGTGTGTGTGTGCGTGTGTGCGCGCACACACGCAGGGATGCAAAGTGCAGAAAGACAGGTTATAAGGCTACTGGGGTAGTCCAAGGGAGAGATAATAGTAGTGCTGCCTAGAGGATCATGACGGAAAAAGACAAAAGCAAACATTCTCAAAAGATATGTAAGAAATAAAATCAGCACAACTCAAGGTCAGACTAGATGGTGAGAAGGAAGGAAAGGGAGGGGTCAAGGATAACTCTGAGGTTTCTGACTTGCACAACTTGGGGACAGTGTCATTCACTGAGAGAGGACACTGGAAGGGCACTAGGTGGGCAATGTACCAAGCAGGTGGGGTGGAGATCATGAGTTCAGTTTTGGACATAATAAGCTTGGGTTATCTTGGAGGGATTACAAGCAAACGTAGGGGAGGTCTGAGTTGAAGATATAAATTTGTGAGTTTGCCTACCGGTGGTAATTTAAACCAGAGTTACCTTTGAGACAGCCTAGGAAGAGAATACAGAAAGAGAAGTCCTAGGACCGTGTCTTGAGAAACTCCAACACTGAGTGGCCCACAAAAAGGACAATGAGTCCACTTAAAGGAAACAGAAAAGGAGGAGCCAAAAACACAGAGGAAAACATAAGGAGAAATATAATCTTTCAATAAATACTTGTTAGATTAAGAATTAATTAATGAACGCATGTACTGGGCTCCACGACATGTAGCTTGAACCACAAGACAGTTTCCATTTCTAGTTTTACTTTTTTTTTTTTACTTTTTATTTCTATTAAATTTTAAAAAATCCTAAGTCACAATCATTGATTGGGGGAAGGAACAAAGCATTGGGTGATGTGTCAGAGACGTTCAGATTAATAACTGGATCCAACCTTACAAAAGCATTTCTCCAAGAAGACTATGCCCAGCTCTCAGACAAATTCTAGGCTGCTGATCTAATCACACTAAAAGGTTAGAAGATTGGAAATTTCAAGTTGAGGGGTAATAACAATCGGTTCTTAATATACTCTTTGGATATGCTTGCGTTGGAAGCATAAGTCATTGAACCCTTTGTCCAATAACTAATGAGGGCGAAAACAGGGTTTAGAAAAGTCAGATTTTTGGTCAGTGAACTGCTTGAAATACAGTTTGGTCTTTCCAGAAAATCTGGTTATCTTATCTTCAACATTTAAACAGTTGATATTTTAGCTAGACATTAACATTATTGATATCACCTTTTAAAAGAAACTTGTTTGAACAACTTCTCCCTCAAATCCATTGTATTTCAGTGTGAAAGATATACTTCCCACCAATTCTTCCCACTGTATGCTAAAGAAACATCTTTCAATAGCCAAGATTTTATGATAGTCCCTGTTTTCAGTATTCCTTTAAAACCGAATCAAGATCAGAGGTTATGTTACTGACCACAGATGTCATGGAGAATGAAGCAATGAGTGACTGGGCGTTAGGTATGATCTTATTTATTCACACAGCAGAATCATTCCTTGCACTATATATATTAAAAAATTCAGTAATGATTCAAAGACAACTTCTGCAGTCTACAACCCAGCTCACTAAATGCTAACCCTTCTCTTTTCACTTAGGTTTTCACTGATCCACAAAAGAATTGGTCAAGACTTTTCCTTCAAATGATCCAGACACATAAAAAGAACTGTATGGAAGAAGTACTCAGCACATGTAAGTGGTTTTGTGCAGCTACAAAGTGAAATATGCTATCAAGCACGCATATGTGAGAGTAACTGGTACTTCAACCTATGTCCAACAGAGAGATCTGTTAAGGGATATTGCCAAGAAGCTCCTGCTTTCTCCTTGGTCAAAAATATTTCTCAATAATTATACGATTTCTTTTACAAGTTTGGTTTCTTGATAATTTGCTAAAAGAAATGTAATTTTGAATTGCTTCAATGGTTCTGTCCTCTGCTCTACCTTTAGTGACCAAATTCATCAACATGTTAAAGATTATTTTGCAGATGTTCTGGAAAACTTAACTAGCTTACCAGAGAGGTCTCTGGGCTTTATCTGCAAACTCACTAAAGTATAAATGGCTTAGGTCACCATTTGACAACGTTTTACACGACAGGTAACACACTAGACACTAGCAGTAAATGGATCATTCACTTAAGCCTAATTTCCAGATGTCGGTTACTGAAATTTTTTTACACTTGTCCTGCTTATGCAAAATCACTGTCACAAGGATTTTCATTCTTTATAACTGGGATGCATGCAGCACTCCTCTTTATTATTTAATGAGTTGTAGTAGTCTTGTTTCTGTTTTCATTACAGGTTTTACTATTCAGCAGATCACTTCTGAACCACCACGCTATTTTTGTGAATTTGAAATACAATGCAACACAGTAAAACAATAGAAAATGCAAATTAACAAGCAATACACAGAAGACAGATAAACTGCACCCTGGTGACTGCGATCTGAGACAAGCTAACACAAACTCTGTCATCTGTGTATAAACTAATGTGTCCAAGTTTCAAACTTGGTGGAATTTCAGAGGAAACGATAACTAATCTTACATTTCAAGTATGTGAACTAGGAATAAAACTGCTTCATCATTCTGCTTTTCCTCCAACAGTAACAGGTTGCTTAAAAGATCCCCAGGAATCACGAGTATAGTTCATAGACCCTAGCCTAAAAAACCACTAATATATGAGGTGGGAGTCATGCTCCAAAGAGGAAGAAGGAAATACAGCACGTATATCAAATAGCTCTTAAACTATGAAAACTTATTAAACTGGATTCCATTAATTTAAAATATGTAATACAAATAATAGGAGCATATTACGTAAAGAATGTTGAAGCCAAAGATGCTTAACAATTCCAAAGACCAAACTGTCTTTAAGAACTTTATATTTTAGAAGTTTGGAACAGTTGGGGTATCAAATTTAGATTACTTTTATCTACCATTGATGTTGACAAAGGAAATTAATATTTCCTATAAATATGTTATACACAAAAGAGAGTAAAGGAGGGGAAGAACCAGCTTAAATTCAGACCAAGTCCAGAACAAGATTTAACCGAACACTTTTGGGTTGAGATGAGATTAAAATGAATCCTTACTGTAAACGTATGTGCTGCCATTATCTGCCTTTTAACAAGCACACCTAAGACATGGAGAGCCATTTTGCTATTTTTTACCTATAGGACTTGACTGTCAATGCTAAGGAAAAAAAATTGATTACTTTTAATTCCGTTTTCTACATTTTCATTTTTTAGATATGACTGACTGGGAGATGCTCCCAGCATTCAATGCGTAAGGCCAAATGTTGAACGTTCTACAATGCACGAAAACTAAGCAAGCCTCGATCTGTTTTTTTCAAACCTTTCAACAAAAAGCGAATCTATGAACACAAATAAAAATTATTTTGAAAACAACAAATACACACAGTGTATTGGCTACATTTAGCAAATTTCAATCTTTCCTTTGCTTTTATTTTTACAGATTAAAGAAAACAAAATTGCCACCATTTTTTATATGCCTGTTTGGAAAAGCAACAATTTATCAGCAAGATTAACAGAATTTATAACAGAAATTACATCAACAAGTATATTTTTTATCTGAATGACAGTCCACCTTCATGTCTGCATGTCCACATGTTTCAATAAGCGTGACTTTGGTTCTACAACCTTCTCTGGTACCCCCTGGGAAAGACAGAGCGGAGGTCACATTACTGTGCCTCCAACGAGCACAACAGGCCTGGACTAGTTCTAAATGTCACTTAAAACCACTTAATTTACCAGAGTAACCCACAGATTAACCTAGGAAAAGTGACAAGGCTAGGTGGGCCATGGACTGGGCCACTGGGCTGGTATGCAGTCTGCATTGTAAAAGGATTCCCAGGAGAAGGGCAGGCAAAAATTTGCCCCACTGTGGCTCTAGTCCAGGAAAACACAGCATCTTTGGATAACTCGTCTGCCCAGGGAGGATGCCTTTTTATAACGCATACCACTAAATCATGATTTAGAAAGATGAAAGATGGGCGCTGGAAGTTTCTCCAAAAAAACATCCAATAAAGTATATTATCTCATACTCAGAGAGAAAAAAAATCCAGCAAATCTTTCATGTTCTCACAGATGAGAAATACTAATGCTATGAAAAATTATATTGGTTGTCAAATTTAAAAGGAATCTCAGTAAGTACAAAGACAGATCTCTAAGTAGAAATATATAAAATAAACTGAGTTATCTGGCACTGAGACAAGTGGAAAGCCTTGATATCACAGACCTAAATTTTTAATTTAATATTAAAATCACAGCAGGTGCAGTTAAACATACTATACTAAAATTTTCTTACAAAATTCTGTTTTAGAAATCCAGAGTTATTTACATCACACTTACATATGTGACCACGATCCCATTATATTCTAATAAAAATCATAATGTACTATATATATATTATATATAAGTATTATATAGTGAGCTATATACAAACATATATGACACAAATGTTAAAATATTTGCTTCATTTTTAAAGCACTAGTATGTGCATCTGAGAACATTTTCCCACATAAATAACTAATGAAGCAACATGAAACAGCTTTACCAGGTCAATCCCCATCCTAACTGCTTTTTTTGGTCCCTCTCCTGCTTTATATTTTCACCCTTTGAAGAAACGGTCGTATCTTTTATTGTAAGTTAGTTGAAAGACTAATTCTTGTGGAAGAAGGAACAAAAGCAAGTGAAGCAATAAAAGGAAACCCACCTATGGACAACAGTATCTCATGAGTTGATTTTTAACGAAGCAGAATCCTTACTACTTCAAAATATTTGATATGAAAAATTTTATTCTACTGAATTAAAGACATAAGTTCCTCTGATATGGTACATGCATTTGAGTAGCAGATATTTTTCAAACACTTGATAAACATTTTTTAAATATTATTAAATGTAAATATTATGTTTTATATCAAATCTTTTCTTCATATATTGATGAAATGTAGTATTGTACCTAACAGGAAGTTTAGAATAACTGAATTTACAGAGTATCATATATTAATTAATAAACTCGTATTCTAATTACTTACTATTAAAATAATTAAATACCTTTTGTAGACTGGTAGGATTTAGCTGAGTTTTGTCTATTATTTTCACAGCAACCTAAAAAAAGAGAATCATTAAAATATATTTGAGAATACATATCTTAATGAATAAAATTTATAAGGAAAACATCTTCTGTTTCATCCCTAACTAGATATAATTTAGCTGTATTTGGTGTTCACATAATTTGATGGTAAAGTTTTGATAATTAGGCAGCCTTAGAATATATTCTATTGACCCAAGTCTTTAACCTATTTGATTCTGAGTCAGTGAAATTACACCTTTGTTAAAGTCATTCCAGGTTTCCCCTTTTAAAGTAAAAGTCATCTGTATCTTCATCTTTTACTCATGATCTTGATAAGTTACAATTATCAGAGGGGAGAGGCTTATAAACTTTTAGTAATTTAAGTATTATGTGGGTAGAGAGATTGGACACCCTAACTTCCTTACAGCAAACTAACAGAACGGATTTAAATGTCCTCTAAGTCTCTGTCTAATACAGCCTGTGTCCCAACAGCTCCTGGGGTCAAAATGGACAGAGAGGATTCAATTTAACCATATGTGACAATAATATTATGTATAGAACAAAATGGAAACTTAACAAAAACATTTTATGACAGATTTTTCATAATGTCCTAACTGGATCCAGTAAACATTATATACTATAGAGTGTTAGATGTTTAACTATTTTTAGTCTTCATTATATGTTATTAAATATATTAATTATTATTTTAAAAACAAATTTTGCTATATAAATACATGTGATTTGAAACACATGGGATTTTAGAAACCCGATTCTCTTATTATCTGAGAAAAACATCTGTATAACACTTGCTCAATGTGGTTTCTAAATAGATAAAAATTAGTGGGTGACTTTCTACACATTTATACCTAATTTACCTCAAGCAGTAATTTAAAAAAAAATTTTATTGAGGTAACAGTGGTTTATAACACTATATAAGTTTCACACGTACAACCTCATTTTCTGCTCCTGTATTCACTGCAGCGTAAGCAGTAATTAAGAAGAAGTTATCCTAGCCCTGTTCACGGGGTCAGGGAAAAATCAGAAAATTTTACAGAAGCCGTATAATGAAAGACAGAAGTCTGAGAAGACCTCATCTGCAGCACATCTGATTTATGAGATGCTAATACATAAGGACAATTCTTCTGTGCCATGTATAGATAACTCTATCTACATACATTCCATTCACACATATCCCAGTGTTTACCACATTGCAACTGGTACTTATTCCCAGAATCAGCTGTAGGAAAGCTTTTGTAACTAGACTCTGCAGAGGTCTAAGTAAATATTAAAAGGAATCATGAAAACTTACCTCTCTACTAGTTAGAACATGTCTTGCCAATTTCACTTTGGCAAAATTTCCCTTCCCTATTGTTTTTTGTAAACGGTAATTTCCAATGTGAGGCTGTTCGTCTGTTGCTGACGTAATGGAGTTTCTACACCGAGGGATGTTCTGTCTGCTACTGGATTTGGTCGGCTGGATATGGGGTTCAGTATATCCATCCACAGATGTATGCTGAGAAAAAGGTTACAAGGTTTCACGGTTAATTAAGCTACATTATAAAAGGATAGTTTAAAAAACTACAAACAATTTTCATCAGTAATTCATCTCCAATGAAAATAGGTTGTACTACACGATTTTAAAACATTTTGAGCATTCTGTTCATAATTTCTACTTGACTTTAGTTCCCTTTGCCAGTGGGAATATAACCATTTAAAACGAAATGTTCTGCATAGCTTTAGGTATATGCTTTTGATTTAAAACAAATACAACTGGTTATTAGATAGCCAGGAGCCCCAAAGACCATTACTCCTGAAAGGGTGTTACCCCTGTGGGTTGAGAGGACAACAAAATCCAAGATTGCTTCATTAAAATGGCAGAACGTCTTCAATGCCAAGGCAAACAACCTCCTGAGTATGGCTCTGTTTCTCTAAACCAGCCCAAGTACTTGTCGGGTTCACTCTTTCATTTGCTGGGCATATAACTTGGCCAGCTGACCTAGCAGCTTCCCACTGTAGGTACACCTCTAATCAATTCCTGCCCAGTCCCCTCACCACCTCACCATGTCCAAGCAGGAGCTATCTACAGCCCGGCCTGAATCCATTACCTAACATCCACTGCATTCCTCTTCAGTGCCCTTCTCAAGGCAGAGATGTCACTTTGTCTCCTAGTCTCACGCTAGCCCGCAATCGCATTGAGTAGCTGACTCTGTTCCCCCTGCAGGCTCAGCACCTCAAGTCCCAGGTAAAGCTGCCTAAGGAATCCTGCTTCCCAAGCTCTGATTGTTCCTGCTCTTGTCTAGTTCTGTCTGCATTCGGACATAAATAAAATTTCTCGCTCTTTTTGTGAAAACATAGAATGTAACATCTTGATCTAACTGGCATCTTAACAATAGCTGAAGATGAGTAGAACAAATTAGCAAGAGAAGGGGATAATTTTTATTTGCAAAGTAACTAATTCAGACATACATTGTCCCACCTACACCACCAAAAGCTTGTCTAAAAAAATTCTGATCAGAAATTTCTTAAAAGCAACTTCGAAGACGACTCCATTTACGAACCTCACGCAAAGCATGAC
The DNA here is from genome assembly GCF_003031525.2 of Neophocaena asiaeorientalis asiaeorientalis. Classification (NCBI taxonomy): domain Eukaryota; kingdom Metazoa; phylum Chordata; class Mammalia; order Artiodactyla; family Phocoenidae; genus Neophocaena; species Neophocaena asiaeorientalis. The sequence continues at coordinate 2,702,333 of NW_020173691.1, forward strand.
TCACGGTCGTTTCTCTACTTGTTATTACTTTCTGATTTTTTTAAAAACTCAGCTCAGGGTTAAAGGATTTTCTGTGTTTTACACACACTTGCAGCCTGCAGCCTCAGTCTGAGTTAGTGTCCTTCTGGTGTATTTCCACAGAAAACTGTACTTCCATGGATCTCAGCGTCCATTCCACTGCACTGTCATTACACATTCACTTCTTTGTCCCAGCCACCCTACCACAAGCAATCTGAGGGCAGGGACGTTTTCTTTTTACCTTTATATACTCACCACATTGCAGAGTGCCAGATACATAGGAAAGATTCAATAAATCAATAGTTCTCAAAGTATTGTCCCTGGACCACTACCATCAGCATCCTCTGGGAACATGCTACAAATGCAAATTCTCTGACCCTATTCCACACCGACTGAATAAGAAACTCTGGCAGTGGAATCCAGCAATCAGTGTTTGAACAAGTCCTCCAGGTGATTCTGATGCAGGCCAAAGTTTGAAAACTACTGCAGTAAATAATGCAAGAAGGTGGTAAATACAAAGTTATTCATTGGCTCTCAGAGACTTTCCTATTATCCGGGCATAAACAAGAGATTTTAACTATAATCAATTTCTAACAGTTAACAGATTGCTATAATATTTCCTACAAAAAAATACTTCTCTACCTGAACTTGTTCTGTAAGGACTGTGGATTTGTCTAACACTCAAAATTTAATCTCCTTCTCAACAAACTTTCTATGCCTTTTCATAAAGCAGAGTTGATTACCCCTCTCTTCTGTTGCTATCTTTATATCTAGTAAAAACTTCTGTTACTGAACTATCACACCACCTTTTAAGTCCTGTCCATGGTCTGTTTTCACTGTTAGACCTAAAGCTCCTTAAGCCCCAGAAGTTAATATGGTGTTAGGCACAAAAAAGACACTAAATACATACTAGCTAAGTTGAGGAAATTTAGGGTCCTTGTGCCCTGACACCTATACTCAGAATGACTTCTGAGGAATGATGATTCCTTGCTGTCCAGGTCTTTGATGCGTGTAACAGCAGGATGAGTTAAAATATTTGAGTTGTAACCCAGCTCCCAATGCTGGTTGCAGAGTATATCCTCAAATAAACCAAACTATGACAGACGGAATTATTAGCTCCAAATTTTTGCAACCTTTGCCAGGTAACTTTCCAATGTTCTCCCACTGAGGACAGGGTATGGTTCTCACTCTTTGGGTATCCAGTCATGTGATTTGCTTTGGCCAACAGAATGAGTTCAGAGTGGGGCTTCCCTGGTGGCGCAGTGGTTGAGGGTCCGCCTGCCGATGCAGGCGACACAGGTTCGTGCCCTGATCTGGAAAGATCCCACGTGCCGCGGAGCGGCTGGGCCCATGAGCCATGGCCGCTGAGCCTGCGTGTCCGGAGCCTGTGCTCCGCAACGCGAGAGGCCACAACAGTGAGAGGCCAGCGTACCGCAAAAAA
>NW_020173691.1:2703822-2759450 GCF_003031525.2 Neophocaena asiaeorientalis asiaeorientalis
ATATATATATATATATGATTTCCTAACTTTCAACATTAAGCATGACCATTTTAAGAGCCAATCAACTTACACAGAATGCATTTATATGAGTCTTAAATTAGAAATTAAAATAGAATATATAGCACATGTTTTATATTATATAATTCTAATTATAAAACACCCACCCAAACAAATATTCCTCCCCTCAAACCCTCATCTTTCCTTTGGACTGCCATGGCACCACTCAGGAGCAGAATCTTTCCTTGAAGAAACTTTGTGAAGGGTAATTTGGGATAACTGATCTCATCCCTTCCTGATCAATAGATTCTTTCTCAAATAGGAAACCTGGAAAAAATGTTTAATTTTTAAATGTTTAATGTTCATGGGCTGAATTTATAGTGTTAATAAGAACTATCTCAGCCCTAAGGCTGACAGATATAAGACATTATGTGAGCTCAGTTATATAGTATCTGGAAGTTTTAGTCTGCATCTTTAGCTGAAAATACAAATTCAGATCTTGTATTTTCTTTCTTCAAGCTGTCCACTCAATCCAGTAGACACTGAACTCCTGCATTTTTCTGTAGCAGTGGCAACATGACCCTAAAGCTGGCCCTGAGTACACAGCATATTCAAAGTAATTATAGGTAATGGTCTCATTAGTTCTTCAAAGCTGCATCCCATGGAATACCAGACTTCAGTTCCTGAATAATACTAGAATTTTCCCTGCCTTCAATACCAACTGAAATGAAATAGCTACTCACTAGCCCTGCATCCTTGGGCAAGTTGTTTAACCTTTATGTGCCTGTTTCCTAATCTGTAAGAGGCAGCTAATAATAAAGCTTACCTCATAGTCATTCTGAGGATCAGATAAAATAATTTCTGTAAAGGTGTAAATAGTATGTAATAAGAACCATGTAAGTGTTTGTTAATTAAAACTACACGAAACAAATAAACAAAAATACCCCATTTCCTAGACCAGAACACTCATCCCAAATTTCTGCTATTTCTCTGAGTGTTTGTTGCCTGCAACCACTCCTGGTACGAATATCAGTCAGGTTTCTTGTCTGCAAGCAACAGAAAACAACTCAGGCTAAGTCAAATAGAAAAGAAAGTTTTGGAAGTCTACTCGTAGACGGAAAAAATCCTGAAGCATGAAACTTATATTCTAGTGAAAGAAAACAAGACTATGCAAATAGCCAAAATAAAATAACTATACTTGGTAATAGGGGGCAAAAAGGAAATAAAATGAGATGATGTGACAGGAATGACTATGGAAGGAGTTGGGGTGAGTGATACCTAAGATAGAGTACATGGAATAAATGATATTTGAGCTGGACCTGAAAGATGAAAAGGAGCTAGATAAACAGGGGAAGAGCAATCCAGACAGTGAAATGAATAAACAGAAAAATCCCAAGGTGAGATCATACTCTGTAAATTCAAAGAAGCAACGTACCTAATAAAATGGTACATTATATGGGACATCTTTTCAAAGGGCTACATCTTGAAAATTCAGATGTCCAACTGAATACTATTGGAATTCAAGCTGTTTAAGTTACAGATATAAAGCCCTGTACATTTGACCATACAGAGTCAGATTTAAAAGGCAAGAGCAGGTGCAGCTTGCTTACTAATAGGTAATGAATGAATAAGTGAATGCATGAATGAATCAAATAACAAATAAATGATAAAAAAAGAAACCATTAAAGATAAGCCACATCTCTATCTCACAACCTAATTTCTTTCTAGGTAGTTCTTCTCTTTTGCCTGAATCAAACAACTGTTTAGATCAAAAGAAAATCTAGCTGGGACTAGGATTTCCATTTTCATAATTTTTTGCTAAATGAGAATGGCAATACCCTAGTTATCCAGAAGGAAAATGGTAAAAAAAAAAAAAAAAAAAAAAAAGCTATCAATTACTGAAAGGTTACTGTGTGCTAAGAGCTGTATTAGATGTTTTACATGCATTACCTCTTCTAATCTTCACAACGGCTCTGTCAAGAAGCATACCATGATGACCTGTTTTATTTATTTATTTAATTTATTTATTTTTGGCTGCGTTGGGTCTTTGTTGCTGCACACAGGCTTTTCTCTAGTTGTGGCGAGCGGGGGCTACTCTTCGTTGTGGTGCGACGGCTTCTCATTGCGGTGGCTTCTCTTGTTGCGGAGCACGGGCCCTAGGCGCGCAGGCTTCAGTAGTTGTGGCACGCGGGCTCAGTTGCTCCATGGCATGTGGGATCTTCCTGGACCAGGGATCGAACCCTTGTCCCCTGCATTGGCAGGCGGATTTCTAACCACTGTGCCACCAGGGAAGTCCCTGATGACCTGTTTTAGAGATAGGGAAAATAGTGGCTCAGAGAGGTTATGTACCATTAGACCCTGACCCTTCTAGTTAATGCCAGGTTCTACATAAATATCAATTAAAGTGCATATATGTGTATGTTGGGGTGGGTTGTGATCCTTATGGAGCTTCTACCTTCATGTGCTTTTCTCTGGATAAAAAATTTCAAAAGCAAAAGCAAACAAAAAAGTACTGGACATATTTTATGCTATTCCTAACATTGCTAGTGTAATGGTCATCTATAAAGTTACCAACTCCCAAGAATAATATTGACCACACTAGTCACATATCAAAAAGAAAACTGGCATTCATTTCATTTAAACTACATAGTGAGTAGAGTTAGCCAAATAGCTGGAATTCTGAGGAAATAGAGATGGTTGTCCTATTTTTGAAAAATGAGATGGTTTATGCTCTAAGTGCAAGTAAAAGGAAAACTTTTTTTTTTTTTTTTTGCAGTACGCGGGCCCCTCACTGTTGTGGTGTCTCCCGTTGCGGAGCACAGGCTCCGGATGTGCAGGCTCAGCGGCCATGGCTCATGGGCCCAGCCGCTCCGCGGCATGTGGGATCTTCCCGGACCGGGGCACGAACCCGTGTCCCCTGCATCGGCAGGCGGACTCCCAACCACTGTGTCACCAGGGAAGCCCAAAGGAAAACTTTTTATTTTGGGTGCAGCTTTTTAATTGATTAAACTTTTCTGACTTTGTTGTTAAAACCGGAAAGTAGCCTGGAGATTACAAAGTTCAGGGCAAACTGAATGTGGCTTACAAAATCAAAGCAAAACAGGCACCTTAGAAGTCAATCAGCATCTAAACTTGCACAATTTTGCTCATTGTATTCATGCCATAGGTAAATATACCTTGAAATTAGGTCCCAATTTTAATTGCTAAACTCAGATCCTCCCACAAGGATGTATTACACTTAGGTATTTTCCTAGGCAAGGAAGATATTTTTCCACATGTTCCCTCACCTGCTTGGATAAGGTTTATTTCTTTTTATTATTTTCACTATCCATCAATGATTGTCAAACCAGATATTAAAAAGGACAAGTACTACCTCTCCCCAAACACAGAATTAGCGACAAGTGAGTAGAAAGCACTCTCCCACAGGGCACTCACCATGGAGTTTGGGAACGCTGAGTCAACAGAAAGTCAACAAAAGAACTCCAAAGCCTCTGGCTTCATCTTAGTTTTTGAACTGTATCTCCCATCTCACTACTCAGTGATTCGTTTACTCACTCATTCAATCAACAAAAATTTACTTTGACCTACTATACGCATATCCTACAGTGCCAGAGAACTGAGAGAAATCTAAATATAAAAAGTCCCGGTCCTCATAAAGTTTACATTTTAGCAGAGGGAGAGGTAAAAGGAAGAGAGAAGGGTAATACGTATGCAAACCAATAAAGAGATAAAATGCCAACCAGTGGTTCATGGTATAAAAAGAGAAACCAGGGAGGGTAAGGAACTGATCATCTGATGAGATGACATTTAAGAAGAGGCCTGAATGAAATGAACGAGTCTAGAAATCAACAGAGGTCTGGGCTGGAGATATTAATTTGCAAGTAATTCCTTGCAAAAATAAGCACTTCACATTCACCTTTCCCTTTGAAACATCTAAGTTGAAAAATAAAATGACATTTATCTGTTGTCTCTTCCCGTGTGTGTGTACGCGTAAACACACTCCCCCAAATTCTACTCATCTTGATCCCTTGAACATTTTTTTCAAGTTGAGGATAGGTATTTTCCAACCATGAAGAAGGAGCAAACATGTACCAGAGGATAAGAAAACCTATTAATTCTCAAAATGGATTTAGATTTTCTCCTTTGTGAATGTCCTCTGGCCACACGCGAAAAGGCGATACTGACTGAGGGGGATACTAAAAAGAGAAAGAAAACAAACGCTCTCCAAATTATTGAACAGTGAATAAATATGGTTCATTATTCTCAGCTATGGTTAGCATCATGGTTTTATTTTTATAAAACCATATCAATTTATTCAAGCTTACTCTAATATCAAAGTAAATCATGATCTTTTATAACAGCCACTGAATCTACTGGGTGACTGAATATTCAAATGTTCCTGATTAGTCATATCATGTATTAGACCTCAGCTCACTGCCCAGGACTCTAGAACATGCTGCTTTTGCACACCACAACTACTCTTTGGTCAGCTGATAGCACCATTACAGGCCATGACAATTTAGAATCAATAACCAAATTTCTATTTCTCAAAGTCATTTATTAAAAAGTAGGGAAATTATGCTTCCAATAATGGATGAATAATTTGTATCTGACTAACCTATCAGCAGATAAAAATACAATCTCTAGACAAAATATTAAGAACAATTGTTTCGTGGCCTGGAAGAGCCACAAAAAGCAGGCAAAAACTGAAGGGAGACTGATCTTTGTAAAAAGGGAACCAAATAGGGTGAAATTTTTAGTTTTACAGTTTCTACCTGGGGGCAAACTCTGGTCCACCTATTCCTAGTGACTGAAATTTAAGCACAAAGCAACAGTCTTACCGGCTAAAGGAGTCAGAGGATGGAGCTGGGGGCTAAAAAAAATTGACTGGAGAGTGTAAAAGGAAACTGGCAAAAATAAAGTCACAAGAATAAAACTCTGAAATCTTTATATATATAAACTACAGGTTCTTTATTGAGCCCTAAACCAAATGTGAGCAAGAGAAACTCCAAGGAACATGTCACAAGGAGACAGCTAGAAAGTTAAGGAAATAAAGATTTGGCTGTTGCCCACTGTAGGGAAGGGAAGGCTAAATTTGAAGTCTGAGTTAAGCCAAATTAACTTCCTGCCAAATCAACACTTTTTAGAGGAAGATAACTAAATCCGGAGTCTCTGTAAAGTATTATCAACAATGCCCAGTGTATAACCAAAACTTACTAGATACGCGATGGAACAGGAGAATGAGACTGTTAAGAGAAACAGCAGTCAACAGAAATATACACCAAGATGTTCTGGAAGTTGGACAACAGGCAAGAACTTTAAAGCAGTTATGATACATACGTTTCTAAAAGTAAAGTAAAATATGATTGGAAAATTCAAACAGATGGAAAATATCAGCAGAGAAATGGAAACTATAGTAAAGAAGCAAATAGAAATTCTAAAACTGAAAGTACAATACCTAAAAAGAACAATTCACTGGAAAGGCTTACAGTAGACTGCAAAGGAGAAAGAGTCAGTGAACTTGAAGACAAATGAATAAAAATTAGCCAGTCTGAAGAACTGAGAAGAATAATTAGCCAATCTACAGAACTGAGAAGATTAAACAAAAATGAAGTGAGTGCCCCTATGATCTCTGAGTCAATATCACACAGACTAACACATTTGTAAATGGGGTACTACAGAAAGAATACGAAGGAAATGAGGAAGAAAAACTGACTTGATGTAATTAATAATGGTCATATAATTCACCCAAACTGTGAACTCCAAGCCAGATAAATTCAAAGAAAACCAAAAGTAGGTACATTACAGTCAAACTGCTAAAATCCATGTATAGAGGGGGAAAAAAATACCTAAAAGGAGTCAGGGAAAAACAACACAATACATACAAAGGAATGACAATACAAATGATAGTTCACTTCTTATTAAAAAAACTGGTGCTCAGGTGACAATGGACGTTTTTAGATGTGCTGCAGAAAAAACAAATGCAACTCCATATCCTTTACCCAGTGAAAATATTCTTTAAAAAAAAGAAGGCAACTATTGTAAATCAACTATACTTCAATAAAAAAAGTAATAAAATAAAGACATTTTTAGATGAACAAGAACTGAAACAATCTGCTGCCAGAAGACATACGCTATACAAAATGCAAAGGATAATTTTTCCAGCCAAAGGGAAGTGACCATAGATGGTAAGCTGAATCTACAGAAAGGAAAAAAGAGCTCTGGAAATGATAAATATGTGGGTAAATATAAAACAGCATGTATTTTTTCATCTCTTAATTTCTTTAAAAGACATATGACTATTTAAAGCAAAAATGTATAACACCATACTGTGAATTTTATAACATAAGCAGATGTAATATATGTGAAAACAAAAGCACAAAGGTCAGGGGAATTAAAAGATTCTTATAAGATTCTAACATTTTATCTGAACTGGTACAATACCACCCTATGTAGACTGCAAAAATATATGGGTGTGTTCTGTAATCTCTAGAGCAACCACTGGGGGAAAATGCACTGGAAAAGATACAGAGGCATTGGTAAGTCAACAGAGGAATTAAAATAGAATACTAGAAAATATCTGATTAACTCAAAAGTAGACAAGAAAGAAAAAAAGAGAGGAACACCACCAACGAAAACAAGAACAGATGTAATAAAAAAACAAAAGAGCAAAATTAAAGACATCAAACATCAAAAATTATATTTAATGTAAATAAAAATTTCAATTCAAAGAAAGGATTAAATGAATTTTTAAATTAAAAGACATACTTTAAGTATGAATATACAGATAGATTGAAAGTAAAATTATGGAAAAAGACATACTAATGCAAACAGTAAGCAAAAGAGAGCTAGAAAAGCTATAATAATATCAGACAAAATAAGCTTCAATACAAGGAGTACTAACAAAATAAAGACACACATTTCATAACGATACAAGGGTCAATTCATTAGGAAGCTATAACAATCCTAAATATGTATGTGCCTAATAACCAAGTTTCAGTAAACAAAAACAGAAAAGGGAAAAAATACACAAATCCACAACTACGATTGGAGATTTTAACAACACTCTCAATAGTTTAAAGAATTTCACTCAAAACACAGTAAGGGTAAGGAAGATCTGAACACACTATTAATTTAAGGTGGGTTACAGATTTCTTGAAGCACACAGTTCACAGACTCCATGTCAAGGACCCTTTTCCAGATCTTTAAAGCTCTACATATCAAATTAATTACCTTACTGGAAAACTGCACACAGATATTGACAACTTTGGCTTGTCAAAGAACAACTTAAAGAATATCTACATGTTGTACAAACGCATGACGGAAATGAAAATATCATTAATAATGATTAATGCCTATTTCATAAGGAACCCGGCAATAAATGAGTTTAATTGTCAGAAAAATTCTCTCAAATGGTATGCTTCCTTTATTATGTTATCATACGATAATGCCTCCTTCATTCCCCAATTTCAGTGTTCAAGGTGAAATTTCTTTTTAAATAGTGCAGTGGTGAGTTGCACGTGAGTGAGAAGAGTAGTTTTATGAGTGTCCAAAACTTACACAGCAGAAAAAAGAATACTTACTCAAAACGGAAGCCCTGTGGATTCTTTTCCCTGTGTTCCTACAGCACTTTATGGGCATACCTCATTAGCCAGACTCATCAGAAAAAAAGGCAGAAGACTCAAATCAACAGAATTAGAAATGAAAAACGAGAAGCAACAAATGACACTGCAGAAATACAAAGGATCATGAGAGATTACTACAAGCAACTATATGCCAATAAAATGGACAACCTGGAAGAAATGGACAAATTCTTAGAAAACTACACCCTTCCAAAACTGACCCAGGAAAAAATAGAAAATATAAACAGACCAATCACAAGCACTGAAATTGAGACTGTGACTAAAAATCTTCCAACAAACAAAAGCCCAGGACCAGATGGCTTCACAGGTGAATTCTATCAGACATTTAGATAAGAGCTAACACCGATCCTTCTCAAACTCTTCCAGAATATAGCAGAGGGAGGAACACTCCCGAATTCATTCTACGAGGCCACCATCACCCTGATCCCAAACCAGACAAAGATGTCACCAAGAAAGAAAACTACAGGCCAATAACACTGATGAACATAGATGCAAAAATCCTCAACAAAATACTAGCAAACAGAATCCAACAGCACATTAAAAGGATCATACACCATGATCAAGTGGGGTTTATCCCAGGAATGCATGGATTCTTCAATATACGCAAATCAATCAATGTGATAAACCATATTAACAAATTGAAGGAGAAAAACCATATGATCATCTCAACAGATGCAGAAAAAGCTTTGACAAAATTCAACACCAATTTATGATAAAAAACCCTTCAGAGGATATTGGCTCGGTGCTTTGTGACAGCCTGGAGGGGTGGGATAGGGAGGGTGGGAGGGAGGGAGACGCAAGAAGAAAGACATATGGGAACATATGTATATGTATAACTGATTCACTTTGTTATAAAGCAGAAACTAACACACGATTGTAAAGCAATTATACCCCAATAAAGATGTTTAAAAAAAAAAAAAAAAACCTTCAGAAAGTAGGCATAGAGGGAACTTACCTCAACATAATAAAGGCCATATATGACAAACCCATGGCCATTGTTCTCAATGGTGAAAAACTGAAACCATTTCCACTAAGACCAGGAACAAGACAAGGCTGTCCACTCTCAACACTATTATTCATAATAGTTTTGGAAGTTTTAGCCACAGCAGTCAGAGAAGAAAAACAAATAAAAGGAATCCAAATCAGAAAAGAAGTAAAACTGTCACTGTTTGTAGATGATCTGATAGTATACACAGAGAATCCTAAAGATGCTACCAGAAAACTACTAGAGCTAATCAATGAATTTGGTAAAGTAGCAGGATACAAAATTAACACACAGAAATCTCTTGCATTCCTGTACACTAATGATGAAAAATCTGAAAGAGAAATTAAGGAAACACTCTCATTTACCATTGCAACAAAAAGAATAAAATACCTAGGAATAAACCTACTTAAGGAGACAAAAGACCTGTATGCAGAAAACTATAAGACACTGATGAAAGATATTAAAGAGGATACATACAGATGGAGAGATATACTATGTTCTTGGATTGGAAGAATCAACGTCGTGTAAATGACTGTACTACCCAAAGCAATCTACAGATTCAATGCAATCCCTATCAAACTACCAACAGCATTTTTCACAGAACTAGAACAAAAATTTGCACAATTTGTATACAAATACAAAAGACCCCAAATAGCCAAAACAATCTTGAGAAAGAAAAATGGAGCTGGAGTCATCAGGCTCATGGATTTCAGACTATACTACAAAGTTACAGTAATCAAGACAGTATGGTACTGGTACAAAAACAGAAATACAGATCAATGGAACAGGATAGGAAGCCCAGAAATAAATCCATGCACATATGGTCACCTTATCTTTGATAAAAGAGACAAGAGTATACAGTAAAGACAGCCTCTTCAATAAGTGGTGCTGGGAAAACTGGACAGCTACATGTAAAAGAATGAAATTAGAACACTCAGCAACACCATACACAAAAATAAACTCAAAATGGATTAAAGACCTAAATGTAAGGCCAGACACTATAAAACTCTTAGAGGAAAACATAGGCAGAACACTCTGACATAAATCACAGCAAGATCCTTTTTGACCCACCTCCTAGAGAAATGTAAATGAAAACAAAAATAAACAAATGGGACCTAATGAAACTTAAAACGTTTTGCACAGCAAAGGAAACCATAAACAAGATGAAAAGACAACCCTCAGAATGGGAGAAAATATTTGCAAACGAAGCAATTGGCAAAGGATTAATCTCCAAAATATACAAGCAGCTCGTGCTGCTCAGTATCAAAAAAACAAACAACCCAATCCAAAAATGGGCAGAAGACCTAAATAGACATTTCTCCAAAGAAGATATACAGATTGCCAACAAACACACGAAAGGATGCTCAACATCACTAATCATTTGAGAAATGCAAATCAAAACTACAGTGAGGTAACACCTCACACCAGCCAGAATGGCAATCATCAGAAAGTCTACAAACAATAAATGCTGGAGAGGGTGTGGAGACAAGGGAACCCTCTTGCACTGTTGGTGAGAATGTAAATTGATACAGCCACTATGGAGAACAGTATGGAGGTTCCTTACCATTCGACCCAGCAATCCCACTACTGGGCATATACCCTGAGAAAACCATAATTCAAAAAGAGTCATGTACCACAGTGTTCATTGCAGCTCTATTTATAATAGCCAGGACATGGAAGCAACCTAAATGTCCATCGACAGATGAATGGATAAAGAAGATGTGACACATATATACAATGGAATATTTCTCAGCCATAAAAGGAAACGAGATTGAGTTACTGTAGTGAGGTGGATGGACCTAGAGACTGTCATACAGAGTGAAGTAAGTCTGAAAGAGAAAAACAAATACCATATGCTAACACATATACATTGAATATAAAAAAAAAAAAAAAGAGGTTCTGAAGAACCTAGGGGCAGGAAAGGAATAAAGACACAGACGACCATTGTAAAGCAATTATACTCCAACAACGGTGTTAAAAAAATAAATAAATAAATAAGCTATGTTCGTTGTTTTTTATTTTTTTTAAAGACATAATGCCATTGCACACTTAATAGACTACAGTGTAGTGTAAACATAACTTTATATATAGTGGGAAATCAAAACCTTCATGTGCTCATTTTACTGCAGTGGTCTGGACCTGAACATCTCTGAGGTCTGCCTCTCTACTATATAGAGATCCAAGAAACCTAAAGAAAATCTTCACCACTATCACTCAGTAACATTAAAGAATTATCATTACGGTCATTTAGGTATATGACTTAAGAAGGCAAAGTTAACTATACAAGAAAAGTATTACAACTTAGCACTTCAATTTGAAAAACATAAGAGTAGCTGTGAGTGATAAGCCATATAAACACAAACAAGAACATCCCTTGAAACACTCAATATTATAGTAGTGCTAGATGGACCAGCAATGCTTTTTAAGAAGAAAAATGCAGTGGAAAGATTTATTTGTATCATCTTTCCACTGCTGACCTGAATATAAACCTAGAAAATGCATGTAAATTAATAAAGTATCTTTTGGAAGTACTACTTGCGCTCAACAAAGCTACAAGAGAGGAAACATCCTTAACAATCAATTACATTCTGAAAGAATCATTTGGTGAACTCTTAACTCATCCTTTCATATTCAGCTTAGACATTACCTCCCAGGAAAAGCCATGCCTTGTATAGCTTCGATTCCACCCTCAACTAAGCTGGGTTCCATACCCATTTTTGGTCTTTTTATAGTTATTTCTAGCAATGTATTGTCCCAAATTTTAAAATTAATTTTTACTAAAATGATACATGCATATGGTAAAAAATGTCACCTCTAGTAGGTTACTAACCAAAAATATCAGTCCCCTGTACCAGCCTTTAAAACATCAAGCCTGCTCCCCAGTGCCTTTTTCTTTGTTTTTTTCCTTCTAAAATTGACTTAAATGTTTCTAAACAAAATGCTTTCATTGCTAATTCTTAGTTCATCAATCAGACATTCTCTCAATTTCCTACTACTGTCAATTAGGATTAAGATCTTTTAGCCTCTCATCTTCCTAATGTAATATGATTAAATTTTCAGTTAAAAAAGTATTGTTTACATGATTATGATTTGTAAATACTTACTCACTGGAAACCAAGTAGTATATTATGATGCTTCTATTAAACTTTCTTTTTTGGCAGCTTCCTTGTGGAGTAAATAACACATAATGAAATTCACCAAATTTAAGTATATGAGCTGTGACAAACATATAAAGTCATGAAACAGAACATCAATTAATATGTAAAACATTTCATCATGTCAAAAATTTCCCTGTGCCCCTTTGCTGTCAATGCCCTCCCTCATTGATCTGCTTTCTGATATTACACTCTTGCATAGATAACACTATGCAGAGTTTAACCTGTTATGTTCATTGCAATTACTGACATATTTGGACTTATTTCTGTATTTTGTTCTGTTTTTACTTTAAGTGTCTTGTCTTTATTTTTCTCTATATTCATTGGATTTTCTTTGTTTCTTTTTTTTCTTCTCCAGTGATTTGGAAGCTCTACCTCCTGTGTCTATTCTACTGTTGATTTTTTTTTTTAATTTAGGGGTAAAAGTCAAGGTGCAGTGGGCCGGGGAAAAGTGGAAAGTGAGGAAATGGAGGCTGCTAGGGCAGATTATGACCCTGAGAAGTCTCCCTGTGAATTAGAGGCGGAGTATGACAGCTGGGGAAGAAAGAAGGGTGTGGAATTGAAGAAGGTTACTGTTCATTTGCATGTTGTTTTAAGATGGAGGAGACCTGAGCATGTTTAAATCCCAAGGGAAGGATCCTGTGGAGAGGGAGCTGCTGACGAGACGAGAGAGGGAAAAGATAAGTGAAGTTCCTGGGAAGGTGGACAGTGAGAAGATTCAGAGCACGCAGATGGAGAGATTGCCCTTATGCAGGAAGAAAGACATCTCTTCTCCTGTAACAAGTAGAAAGGAAGAGAATTTAGATCTAGATGTAGAAAGGTGCATACATTTAATGGTAGAAAGCTGAGGGAGTTCCGATCTGATGGCTCTTACTTTCTCTGGGTGGTTGAAGGTAAGGTCACCTGTTAAGAGTGAAGAGAGGCCACAGAGGTTTGCAGAGAGTTAAAAAAAGATTTGAAATCTTTTTAGAAAAAGAAAAAACAAGTTAACCAAAGAAACCTGATGTTGGGTAGGGCTGCTGGGCAGTACTGACAGCCTAGTTGAGATCAGTGACCATGAATTTATTATGGCTCTAATCTGTCCTGTTGTGTCATTTTTTTTTTTCGGCAACACTCAAATGCACACAGATTACCAAGGAAGCAGATAAATGAGTTCATCCTGGCCTGGAGTTTGTCAAATAAGCACCACCAAAGAGAAAGCGACAAGGCAAGACAAGTTAGGTTATTGGCAAGTTACTGAGATGACGGGTCATAAATCTAAGCTAGATAATGGAACACACAAAAAATTGATGGATGGGGAGTAGAGGCCAATATACTGGAAGGCTCAGTGAAATCAGAGAATAATTACAGCAAGACTAGCTAAGAAAGCCACCAGATGGCCAAGTACTTGTAGTAACAAATCCAGGTGATTAGACTGGTGATAACTGGAAGGACAATTACCAGATGCTACTAGTATAGAATGTTTTGTTAAAATCACCAAGAATTATTCTGCATATTTTTCAGATTTTTTTACCATGTGCCTATTCTATTTTTAAATATTTTAAAGAATTGCATTAAACTTCATAGCCATATTATTAGAAATTATTTTTAATTATCTATAATTTTCACTGATTACATTATTCATGGTAGTTTCTTACATCCCTCCATTTCTTTTCCTTAGGTTCGCTTTTTCTAGTTTGTGAATTTTTTTCAGATAGGTGATACACTTTCTAAATCGTTGTAGCTAATTTTTCTTTATTTTAACTTCTACAAAACAATAATTCAATTGGAAACAGAATAGGGTACAAAGAAACTTTTTCTCACTTACTCCTGTATTTGTTCAGAAGGTTGAATTTTTTAGAATCATGACTTACTGATAAACAGAAAGTCATTACAATTAAATGGTGACCCATGAGTGACAAAATAAAAGTGAAAATATTTTGACAAAAGTTTGTCTAAGGAACAGATTCAAATACAAAGGAGAATTAGTGAGATGTCAATGTTAGCATTTTATATCAGAGGGAAAATAATAGACTATTCAACAAATGGTACTGTATCAACTAGGAAAAAAATAAGTTGGAAGTCTAGGAGTGATGCATTACTTCTTACACCAAAATAAACTCCCAATGTATTAAGGATATAAATGTAAAATAAGAAAAAAAAACCCAAACAAAAAGACAAAGAAGCTGTAAAAATGAGCACTAGAAAAAATAAATGACAAGCTAGCAACTGTTTTTATAGTCTCAGCATGGCAAATGCCTTCCTAACTATGACACACAACAGAAGCCGTTAAAAATTTGTTAAATTTGACATCATAAAACTTTTAAAAACACAGGAAAGTTTTTAAAAAGTCTTCTTAAAAGATATCCTGTGCTCATGGATTGGGAAAATTAACACTGTTAACATGCCTGTACTACCTAAAGCAATCTACAGATTCAATGCAACCCCTATCAAAATCTCAAGAACATTTTTCACAGAACTAGTACAAAATATTCTAAAATGTATATGGAACCACAGAAGACCCCAAGTAGCCAAAGCAAAGCTAAGAAAAAAGAACAAAGCTGGAGGTATCACACTCTCTGATTTCAAACTATATTACAAAGCCATAGTAATCAAAACAGCTTGGTACTGGCTGAAAAACAGATACATAGTTCAATGTAACAGAAGAAAGCCCAGAAATAAACTCACACATATATAATTAATTTACGACAAAGGAGCAAAGAACATATAACAGGTAAAGGACAGTCTCTTCAATAAATGGTGCTGGGAAAACTGGAGAGCCATGTGCACAAAAACCCCAAAAAACCAAAAAAAACAAACCCCAAAACTAGGCCCCTATCATACACCATACACAAAAATCAACTCAAAATGGATTAAAGGCTTGAATGTAAGACCTGAAACCATAATACTCCTAGAAGAAAACGTAGGCAGTATGTTCTTTGACACTGGTCTTAGCAACATCTTTCTAGATATGTCTCCTCAGGCAAGAAAAACAGAAGCAAAAATAAATAAGAACTACATTAAAGTAAAACCTGCAAAGCAAAGGAAACCACCAACAAAACAAAAAGACAACCTATTCAATAGGAGAAGAAATTTGCAAACAATATATCTGATAAGGGGTTAATATCCAAAATATACAAAGAACTCATATAACTCAACAACAATAACAAAAAACAAACAACCCAATTATAAAATGTGCAGAGGAGCTGAACAATTTTCCAGTGAAGACATAAAGATTGCCAACAAGCACCTGCAAAGATGTTCAACATCACTAATTATTAGGAAAATGCAAATCAACACAATGGGCTATCGCCTCTTGCCTGTTAGAATGGCTACTATCAAAAAGGCAAGAAATAACAAGTGGTGGTGAAGATGTGTAGGAAAGGGAACCCTGGTGCACTGTTGGTGGGAATGTAAATTGGTGCAGCCACTATGGAAAACATATGGAGGTTCCTCAAAAAATTAAGAACAGAACTACTATATGATCCAGCAATTCCACTTCTGGGAATATATCCAAAGGAAACAAAAACATTAACTTAAAAAGATATCTGCACTCCCATGTTTATAGCAGGATTATTTATAATAGCCAAGGCATGGAAACACCCTAAGTGTCCATCAGTAGATGAATGGATAAAGCAACTGTGGTATACATATATACCCTGGGATAGTATGCAGCGATAAAAAAGAATGAAATCTTGCCATTTGCGACAACATAGATGGACCTTGAGAGTATCATGCTAAGTGAAATAAATCAGAGAGAAAGACAAATACAGTATGACTTCACTCATATGTGAAATATAAAAAATAAAATAAATGAACAAACAGAGCCAAACAAAAACAAACACAGAGAACAGAGTAGTAGTTACCAGAAGGGAAGCATGAGGAGGGGGGCAAAAGGGGTAAAGGGGATCAACTGTATGGTGACAGACAGAAACTAAATTTTTGGTGGCAAGCACATGTACAGTATACAGAAGTAGAAACTTAACACTCTACACATGAAACTTATATAATGTTATAAACCAAAACCACCTTCAATAAAAAATTAACAAAACCTCAATAAAAAATTAATGTAAAAATTTTTTTAAAAAACCCTCGGGCTTCCCTGGTGGCGCAGTGGTTGATGCCGATGCAGGGGACACGGGTTCGTGCCCCCGTCCAGGGAGATCCCACATGCCGCGGAGCGGCTGAGCCCATAAGCCATGGCCACTGAGCCTCCGCGTCCGGAGCCTGTGCTCTGCAACGGGAGAGGCCACAACAGTGAGAGGCCCACGTACCACAAAAAACAAAACAAACAAAATAAAAACCCTCTCCTAAAATCAAACTAAAAGAGAAATAATAAACCAAGAAAAAATATTTGTAACATGTGGCCAGCAAATCGTTCATTTTTTAAACACTAAAACCTTTGGCAAATCATTAAAAAAAAAAACACTCAAAGAGAAAATGAGAATAAGCAAAGGATAGGTATAAATAGTTCACAGACAAGGACAAATACATCACTTTCTAACATATTTTTCATATGACAGTCAATCATAACAAGTCAAATACAAATTTGTTGGGCTTCCCTGGTGGCGCAGTGGTTGGGAGTCCGCCTGCCGATGCAGGGGGCGCGGGTTCGTGCCCCGGTCCGGGAGGATCCCGCGTGCCGTGGAGCGGCTGGGCCCGTGAGCCATGGCCGCTGAGCCTGCGCGTCCGGAGCCTGTGCTCCGCAACGGGAGAGGCCGCAGCGGTGAGAGGCCCGCGTACCGCAAAAAAAAAAAAAAAAAATACAAATTTGTTAAGCTACAATGACATACTATTTTTCATTTATCAGATTAGCAAAGATTAGAGTCTGACAGCATTAGCTGCTAAAGCTATAGTAGAAATATGCACACTCAAATAGCACAGAGTGAAAACTAATACAAATTCTACATAAAGGAGTTTGGCAATATCTATCAAAGAAATTCCTATAATCATTAGACTAGAATTACTTCTAGTAATTTATGCTACAGATATAATCACAAATGATTCAAAACAATGAACTCATACAAAGTAATCTACTGCAGCACTTTCTGTAACAGCAAAACATAAAACAAGCGTCAATATTCAACAGTAGGGAACTGACCATGTATGTGTGGTAGGTATGCTCTTTGTATGTGTGTGTGTGCCCATGTACAAATCCCCATGCTTCGATAAGAAGAGAATATCTTCAGGAGATTACACAAGAGACATAAGTGTAAGTAGTTCTCATTTGGGAGAGGAATTGGGGTACTGGGAATCAGGAATAGAGGGAACACTTTCTTTTTCTAATGTACCTTTTAAAATATTTGGAATGTTGTTCTATATGCACGTACATTAACTCTTCAATATAACGAAACAAATGATTTTTTCAAGTTTATCTAAGAGAATGGGCAAGGGAAGAGGGAACCAGCACTTATTGAACGTTCACTCTGTACCATATGTTAACTGGTTGAATAATGTACTCAAATTCAATCCAATAAGTTGCATTATTGGGATTCAAACTCAGGTGTAATAAACTATAAATATAGTTGGAGACATGTTTTTAAAAATTGAAGTAGAACTTTTGGGGGCAAATGGTAGGTGACAGCACATTTGTATAATTCCTTCTTTATAACCAACCAAAATTAATGAAGTATGAAAGAAACAAGTAATAATCATAATAATGTAGCCACAACCCATTTCTCAAACTTCAAATTAATAAAAAATGCTAACTGAACAGTTTCAGAGGGGCCTTACTAATAACCCCTAACTAGGAGGGCTGATGACCAGATGTATAGGTAGACCACCCGAAAAATGGCAGATGGGCTAGTTGCTACCTGAAAAGAACCATGTGGTGAGATCATCTTAACTTTCTCCAACTCAATTTCCTAACTAGTAAAAAGGATTGTAGATCTTCTCATTCTGGAAAGAAAGACCAAAATCCAAGAAGTATTCCCCAATGAGCTAGATGTGACTCTGAAACCCTTAAAATTCAGTGAAACTATTCTAAGAAATTACACCTTACATGAAGTTACCTGATCCCGTCTGCACCAACCTCCACCATAATCTCAATCTCCTTACCACTCACCACTTCCTTCAAGCTACTAAGAACTGAAAAGAGGCTATGAACCCATATATAATGAAACCGAGCTGTCAGCTCAAGTTCTATTTCCACTAAATGGGGAAACAAGTCAAGGAAAATTCACACACATTATTCTTGAGCAAAAAGCACGTCTAGATAAAATTCCCCATCCAAAGGATGAACTATAAGTAAAAGATTCCCACACTGTACCTATGCTTAGACACTGGATGGCGGGGGAGGCGGGGGGACTTATAAAGAAATCAGGAAGAATTACTCCAGGAAACGGGAAAGAAAAAAAAAAAAACCCCACCACTTTAGCTAAACCTTCTCTACAACATATACACACAGTTGCTTGTATTTGCAAAAGAACACTAGGATAAACTGAAAACTGAGGAAAATGGTTACCTATGGGGGAGGGAGGGAACGAGAATGAGAGACAGGGAGGGAGTAAGACTTCACTGAATACACCTTGTTACACAGCTTCAATTTAGAAACCATGTAAATGTTTTAAATATTCAACCAACGAAATCAAAACTAAAAGTAAAAAGTAACCCTGAAATATTTAAAACAAAATGAAACACATGAACTTAACTATATGTCAAATTGGTAAAACAACCAAAAAGAAAAAAAATTCCTTTAAGTGACTTTAGAACTGTGTTTGGACTGCATATCCTTAGAGCAACAACACTTTTAGACAAAGAACTGTTAAATATCGTTCAGTAGTCTGATTAATAGTGATATTATTTGGAGACTGCATTTTATATATGTATATATACATATAATATGATAAAGCAAATAAATAATCACAATATGTATTCATGTTATTTTAAAACTTCAGTATAAAATCAAAGTAAAATCATGTAGCATTAAATTTGAAGTACTACTATCAGTATGAACTCAAGCTTTTTTTACTTTAACAAAATGCCTACTTCCTGATCCTGGCCACAAAAAAGGCCTAGAGACGCAGACAACCGAGTTACAATGGCACCCTCGTTAGAAAAATGGCTGATTCCAGGTCTGGTGGGCAGGAGATTTACAAGATAAACCTGGGACACATCTTGTGCCAGAAGCAAGAAAGGTGTCAATTATTAAGGAAGTTGTGTCAGAAGCCAGCCTGACAGGGCTCCCAGCGTCGCTCAGCTGTCTACGAAATAGCAGAGCTGGGATTGAAACCCAGGGAGTGTGGCTTCAAGAGTCAGGTTCTCAACCGCTATTCTAGACCACCTCTCAAACAAGAAAAATTAGAGGGGAGGGGGCGGGAAGAGATGAAAACCAGAGACCAGAACACAGGAAAAATAGCGTACTTGACTCAGAAGCATCTCTTAAACGAGTTGATCCTTCTTTCCTCCCTTAAATTCTTTCTCTACTTTGCTTTCACATATTCCTCCTGCCTGAAGGCACCTTTTCAGACCTTGTTGTTTCCTTCCCTTCTCCCCAACTTCCTAATATTGAAGGGCTCCAGGAATTCAGACCTTGGTACTCTTTGTCGTCTCTGTCCACACTATACTAACTCCCTTAGTGATTCCACCCAGCCTCATAGCTTTAAGTAACATGTATGTGCAGACAACTCCAAAATTTCTATCTCCATTCAACTCTCCCAAACTCCAGACTGCCACCTTGACATGACCATTTAGATTTCTGTTGATATCCCAACCTCAGCTTGTCCCAAATTGGTCTCCATCCCCAATTCCTACACAACCTGCCCCAACACAGCCCCCTCCATCTCACTGCAGACAAATCCATCCTTCCAGGTGCTCAGACCCAAAACTCTAGGGTCATCCTTAACTCGGACCCTTCCAACCCTCCCTCCCTCCCTCTCTCTCTTTCTCTCATCCTCAATTCAATCTGTCAGGAAATCCTGCTGGTTCTACCTTAAAATATATCCAGAATCCAGCTACTCTCACCATCCCTATTGCTACCACTCAAGTCTGAGCTACCTGGATTACTGCATTAGCCTCCTAAGAGCCTCCTAACATGTCACTCTGTTTCTAACCTTCCCCATTCTACTCAGGGTAAAAATCCAAGTCCTTATAATGGCCCAACAAATTCTGACCCCCTATTACCTCTCTGACTTCATTTGCTATCACTCCCCTTTTTTCACTCACCTTGCTCCAGTCAATGTGGGCTCATAGATGTTCTTCAAGCACAGCTGGCACACTTGTACAAAAGGACCTTTGGTCTAGCCATTCCCTTTGCCTGGAACATTCTTCTCTCAGATACCCGTTTGGCCAACTCCCTCAGCAAGCCAAATCTTTCCCCAAATTTCACCCTCTCAGTGAGGTTTACTCTGACCTATTTGATGCCACATTACCCCCTTGCTCTACTTATTTATTAATCTATTAGCTTTCTCTTCCCTCCCTCACTCTGATAAGAACAGAGGTATTTGTCTGTTTTGTTTACTGTTGTACCTAAAATGCCTGAGAATGTACAAACATCAAGAAGCACTAAAAAGGTTCAAATAAAATAATTTAACAAAACTAAATAAATGTATCATATTATTGGAGCATAAGTGCGTTATTTAAAAGTAACTATTCGAAAGAAAGACTTTTACACTGGGGGAGAAGTATGCCTAAATTCACCTATATGCTGCCTATGAGACACTCTAAAACAAATGGAGTGGGAGAGACCTTCAAGATGGCGGAGGCGTAAGACAGGGAGGTCACCTTCCTTCCCACAAACATCAAAAATATATCTACATGTGGAACAACTCCTACAGAAACTTACTGAATGCTGGCAGAAGACCTCAGACTTCCCAAAAGGCAAGACACTCCCCATGTACCTGGGTAGGGCAAAAGAAAAAAGAAAAAACAGAGACAAAAGAATAGGGACGGGACCTGCACCTCTGGGAGGGAGCTGTGAAGGAGAAAAGGTTTCCACACACGAGGAAGACCCTTCACTGGTGGAGACTGGGGGTGGCAGGGGGGAAGCTTTGGAGCCACGGAGGAGAGCACAGCAACAGGGGTGCAGAGGGCAAAGCGGAGAGATTCCCGCACAGAAGTTCAGTGCTGGCCAGCACTCACCAGACTGAGAGGCTTGTCTGCTCACCCGCCGGGGCGGGCGGGGCTGGGAGCTGAGGATTGGGCTTTGGAGGTCAGATCCCAGGGAGAGGACTGTGGTCGGCTGCATGAATACAGCCTGAAGGGGGCTAGGGTGCCACAGCTAACCAGGAGGGACTCTGGGACAAAGTGTGGACCTGTCTAAGAGGCAAGATACCATTGTTTCGGGGTGCGCGAGGAGAGGGGATTCAGAGCACCGCCTAAACGAGCTCTAGAGACAGAGACGGGCGCAAGCCGCAGCTATCAGCACAGACACCAGAGACGGGCATGAAATGCTGAGGCTGCTGCTGCTGCCACCAAGAAGCCTGTGTGCAAGCACAGGTCACTCTCCACACCTCCCTTCTTGGGAGGCTGTGCAGCCCGCCACTGCCAAGGTCTCATGATCCAGGGACAACTTCCCCGGGAGAACACATGGCATGCCTCAGGCTGTTGCAACGTTATGCCGGCCTCTGCCACTGCAAGCTCACCAAGCATTCCGTACCCCGCCTTCCCCCCAGCCTGAGTGAGCCAGAGCCCCCTAATCAGCTGCTCCTTTAAAGCCCTTCTCTGTCTGGGTGAAGAACAGATGCCAGAGGGTGACCTACATGCAGAGGCAGGGTCAGATCAAAAGCTGAACCCCAGGCGCTGTGCGAACAAACAAGAGAAAAGGAAATTTCTCCGTGCAGTCCCAGGAGCAACAGATTAAATCTCCACAATCAACTTGATGCACCCTGCATCCCTGGAATACCTGAATAGACAATGAATCACCCCAAAATTGAGGCAGTGGACTTTGGGAGCAACTGTAGACTTGGGGTTTGCTTTCTGCATCTAATTTGCTTCTGGTTGTATGTCTATCTTAGTTTAGTATTTAGAGTTTATTATCACTGGTAGATTTGTTTACTGATTTGGTTGTTCTCTTTTTATCTTGATATATAAATATACACATAATTCTTCCTTTTTCTCTTTTTATGAGTGTGTATGTGTATGCTTCTTTGTGT
Organism: Neophocaena asiaeorientalis asiaeorientalis; assembly: GCF_003031525.2. Lineage (NCBI taxonomy): Eukaryota > Metazoa > Chordata > Mammalia > Artiodactyla > Phocoenidae > Neophocaena > Neophocaena asiaeorientalis. Next base: position 2,725,673 of record NW_020173691.1, read on the forward strand.
GATTTTGGTTGTACAGCTTTGCTTTTACCATTTATCTTAGGGTTCTGTCTCTCCGTTTTTCGGTTTTTTTTTTTTAGTATAGTTTTTAGTGCTTGTTATCATTGCTGGATTTGTTTTTTGGTTTAGTTGCTCCCTTCTTCTTTCTTTATTTTCTTTTTCTTAATTACTTTAAACGTTTTTTATTTTAAAAAATTTTTTAACTTATTTTAATAACTTGATTTGACTTTATTTTCTTCTTTCTTTCTTTCTTTTTTTCCTCCCTTTCCTTGAGCCATGTGGCTGACAGACTCTTGGTGCTCTGGCCAGGTGTCAAGCTTGTGCCTCTGAAGTGGGAGAGCCGAGTGCAGGACACCGGTCCACCAGAGACCCCCCAGCTCCACGTAATATCAAACGGCGAAAGCTCTCCCAGAGATCTCCACCTCAACACTAAGACCCAGCTCCACCCAACAATCAGCAAGTTATAGTGCTAGACACCCTATGCCAAACAACTAACAGGACAGGAACACAACCCCACCCATAGAAGAAAGGCTGCCTAAAAATCATAATAAGGTCAGAGACACCCCAAAACACACCACCGGACGCGTTCCTGCCCACCAGAAAGAAAAGACCCAGCCTCATCCACCAGAACATAGGCACCAGTCCCCTCCACCAGGAAGCCTACACAACCCACTGAACCAACCTTAGCCACTGAGGGCAGACACCAAAAACAACGGAAACTACAAACCTGCAGCCTGTGAAAAGTAAACCCCAAACACAGTAAGATAAGCAAAATGAGAAAACAAACAAACACAGCAGATGAAGCAGCAAAGTAAAAACCCACCAGACTAAACAAATGAAGAGGAAATGGGCAGTCTACCTGAAAAAGAATTCAGAGTAATAATAGTAAACATGATCCAAAATCTTGGAACTAGAATGGAGAAAATACAAGAAATGTTTAACAAGGACCGAGAAGAACTAAAGAGCAAGCAAAAAATGATGAACAACACAATAAATGAATTTAAAAATGCTCGAGAAGGAATCAATACCAGAATAACTGAGGCAGAAGAAGGGATAAATGACCAAGAAGATAAAATAGTGCAAATAACTATCGCAAAGCAGAATAAAGAAAAAAGAATGAAAAGAAATCAGGACGGTCTCAGAGACATCTGGGACATTAAACGCAAAAATATTTGAATTACAGGGGTCCCAGAAGAAGAAGAGAAAAAGAAATGGACTGAGAAAATATTTGAACAGATTATAAATGAAAACTTCCCTAATATGGGAAAGGAAATAGTCAATCAAGTCCGAGAAGCGCAGAGAGTGACTTACAGGATAAATCCAATGAGAAACACGCCATGACACATATCAATCAAACAATCAAAAATTAAATACAAAGAAAAAATATTAAAAGCAGCAAGGGAAAAACAAAAACTGACATACAACGGAATCCCCATAAGGTGAACAGCTGATCTTCCAGCAGAAACTCTGCAAACCAGAAAGAAGTGGCAGGACATATTTAAAGTGATGAAAGGGAAAAACCTACAACCAAGATTACTCCACCCAGCAAGGATCTCATTCAGATTCAACAGAGAAATTAAAACCTTTACAGACAAGCAAAAGCTAAGAGAATTCAGCACCACCAAACCAGCTTTACAATAAATGCTAAAGAAACTTCTCTAGGCAGGAAACACAAGAGAAGGAAAAGACCTACAATAACAAAACAATTAAGACAATGGGAAGAGGAACATACATATCGATAACTACCTTAAATGTAAGTGGATTAAATGATCCAACCAAAAGACACAGACTAGCTGAATGGATACAGAAACAAGACCCGTATATATGCTGTCTACAAGAGACCCACTTCAGACCTAGGGACACATACAGACTGAAAGTGAGGGGATGGAAAAAGATATTCCATGCAAATGGAAATCAGAAGAAAGCTGGAGTAGCAATTCTCACATCAGACAAAATAAACTTTAATATAAACGCTATTATAAGAAACAAAGAAGGACACTACATAATGATCAAGGAATCAATCCAATAAGATATAACAATTGTAAATATTTATGCATGCAACATGGGAGCACTTCAATACATAAGGCAAATACTAACAGCCATAAATGGGGAAGTCAACAGCAGCACAATAATAGCATGGGACCTTAACACCCCACTTTCACCCATGGACAGATCATCCAAAATGAAAATAAATAAGGAAACACAAGCTTTAAATGAAGATGCAAAAGTCCTCAACAAAATACTAGCAAACAGAATCTAACAGCACATTAAAAGGATCATACACCATGATCAAGTGGGGTTTATCCCAGGAATGCAAGGATTCTTCAATATACGCAAATTAATCAATGTGATAAACCATACTAACAAATTGAACAAGGAAAACCATATGATCATCTCAACAGATGCAGAAAAAGCTTTCGACAAAATTCAACACCCATTTATGAAAAAAAACCCCAGAAAGTAGGCATAGAGGGAACGTACCTCAACATAATACAGGCCATATATGACAAACCCACAGCCAACACAGTTCTCAATCGTAAAAAACTGAAATCCTTTCCTCTAAGATCAGGAACAAGACAACATTGTCCATTCTCACCACTCTTATTCAACATAGTTTTGGAAGTTTTAGCCACAGCAATCAGAGATGAAAAAGAAATAAAAGAATCCAAATCATAAAAGAAGAAGTAAAACCGCTACTGTTTGCAGATGACATGTTATTATACATAGAGAATCCTAAAGATGCTACCAGAGAGCTACTAGAGCTAATCAATGAATTTGGTAAAGTAGCAGGATACAAAATTAATGCACAGAAATCTCTTGCATTCCTATACACAAATGATGAAAAATCTGAAAGAGAAATTAAGGAAACACTCCCATTTACCATTGCAAAAAAAAAAAATAAAATACCTAGGAATAAACCTACCTAAGGAGACAAAAGACCTGTATGCTATGACACTCATGAAAGAAATTCAGGATGATACAAACAGATGAAGAGATATACCATGTCCTTGGATTGGAAGAATCAACATTGTGAAAATGACAGTCAGCCATAAAAAAAACGAGATTGAGTTATTTGTAGTGAGGTGGATGGACTCATGGTCTGTCATACAGAGTGAAGTAAGTCAGAAAGAAAAACAAATACCATATGCTAACACATACACATTGAATCTAAAAAAAAAGAGCTTCTGAAGAACCTAGGGCCGGGACAGGAATAAAGACGCAGACGTAGAGAATGGGCTTGAGGACATGGGGAGGGGGAAGGGTAAGCTGGGACGAAGTGAGAGAGTGGCATGGACATATATACACTACCAAATGGAAAACAGATAGCTAGTGGGAAGCAGCCGCATAGCACAGGGAGATCAGCTCGGTACTTTGTGACCACCTAGAGGGGTGAGATAAGTAGGGTGGGAGGGAGACACAAAAGGGAGGAGATATGGGGATATATGTGTATGTATAGCTGATTCGCTTTGTTATAAAGCAGAAACTAACACACCATCATAAAGCAATTACACTCCAATAATGATGTTAAAAAAAATAAAAACAAAGAATAAAACAAATGGAGTAAAAAAAAGTTAAAAGTAACAGAATGTACCCAAACACCAGGATGGATAGAAAGCAGGGGTCATGTGGTATATAAGAAGATAAGCTTTGAAACTAGAGATCTAGGGTCAAACTGTCTACACCACTTTATAGCTCTGTGACTTTTATTTAGGAAGCTTCTCTGAGCCTCAGTTTACTCATCTATAAAATAGCGATATTACTTAGACCTCGAAGGGTTTTTAATGAGAATTACATGAAACAAAGCATTTAACACAGTGTCTGGCATATAATCAATACTGGAACATACTGTAATCACTGTCCTTGTCATACACCAAAATGGAACAAATATCTTTCAATATTTCTGATACCAAAAATATAGTCCTTTTAAGAGTTGTTTTACAGTAGGAGGAAACACCAGATTAGCAATTCTAGCTTTCAGATATCTATTCAGTTTCCTGAAGAGGCATAAAGAAGCTGTTAAGGTTAAAAGGCCTAGCATACCACCAGAGCCTATCCTAACTATCCTCTCTTCCCTCTCAGGTAAAACACAAATATTTATTATGCCCTGTCGGAGGCTTCTTAAGTACTTACTCTCTGAGCCAGTATCCCTACTCTGCTCTAAGAACTTAGCCTACAAATAAACTCCCATAAGTGAGAAATGCGAAGTGACATTTATAAGACAGATGTACTCGCTGCAACGTAACATTTATAATAACAAAAGGTCAGAAACAATGTAAATAGCCATCAGTGGGAAACTTGGTTAAATATATCCATATAGTAGGGTACTAAGCAATTTTTTTAAAGAAGATCTTTATTTAGTGATATGGAATAATCTCCAAGATATACTCTTAAAAAAAATCAAGGGAAAGAGTGAGTACCACAGGGCTGCCACTTGTGTAAACCTTGGTGGGAGGAGATCTATATTTGCTTATAAATGCATAAAATATCTCTGGAAAAAACTTATGATAACTAGAGACTAGATTAGCAAAAGGTATACTCTTTCAAACTTTAAAATTTTTCACGTATTTGAATACATCACCTGTCATCACAAATACTTAAATAAAGTAAAAAGACTATTGGGTAGTTAGTTTCTATCAGTGACAAGCAAGGGAAAGTCTGCCTGAATTTATTCACCAGATGTTAACTGCATACTGTTAACTGTTTTCATTTTTTTATCTTCAATTTTATTATCTGACATCAAAAGCAAAGGCAACAAAGGCAAGAATAAACAAGTGGGTCTACATCAAACTAAAAGCCACATTTACTGAGCATGGCAAGCACAGTGTATTTACACCACTCACATTACCTTAGTTTTCAAAATAAAATAAAATAAATCCCTAGCAATGGTTTGCTCTCAGCAATGTGCCTTATCAATAATAGTTTCAAGTGCGACTAGTCTGGTCTACAGACAGAGATCCAAACTAGAAAATTCTAGTGATTAGAGCTATGGTGAAATGGTGTGCTCCGTATGACCCACTAACAGATCAATCAAGAATAAACAGGTTATATTTACCTCTCAAATGGTGGTTCTCTCATCTGGCTGCTCCTCCCTCATTTTATCCGAACTCTACTATGACCAGAATACACTGGCACCTACTTGTAATCCCTGAAAACAGGAATAACGTTACTACCAGTCTACCAACAATAACAGCAGCCATCATTTATTCAATACGTACTGACGATGTCCTCTGTGGTGACTGCTTTATTTAGACATGATTTTATTTAATCCTCAGGGTATACGTGAGAAGCTGAAAACATTACCCGCTTTATAGATGAGAAACCAGAAACTTGGCAAGTAAAACAAATTGGCAGTGGCCACATACCTAGGAAATGGCAATTCTAGGAGTCGAGGCCAGGTCTGGCTCACTCTTCGCTAGAATGCTAATTCACCTCCCCAAACCCTCCTCCTATCCCCAAATTAACAGGGTCTGAAAATAGCAAAAGCAGTCCTTCTGGAACCCTTTTCCGAGGTGAGCACTTACAGAGAACATGCGTCCTTATCAACTCTCATTCATTTGCAGGGCAGGCTCAGCTGCTGGCAGAGGCCTATGGTTGCCCAGACTTGCCAACAGCTAAAATCAAGATGGAGAGAGGAAGAGATCAAAGATCTGATGAGAGTTCTGAAGGACATGGACAAGGAGAAATCCCGTTTGTATCGCTCACTGGCCACCATGATTTGGGTGGTTTCCTCCAGCAGAGTCCAGGGCGAGAGCTTTTGGTCTGGGGAGGTCTTTGCCTCCACCCACTCCCAGTAAACTTTGTTGCTCCAAATGCCCCACTCTGCAGTAGACCCAAGACCAACAGTCTACCACCTTGTAGCCAACCCTCACAGAATAATGCAAGTAAAAGCACACTTTGATCTTTCAGCATTTCCTTCTATACCTCCGAAACCCTGAGGACAATGTCAACAGAGAGTGTGAACCAGTTTACCAAAGCAAGTGTCAAAGCAGTGCTCTACCGACAGTGCCATCAGAACAACCTCACTACTGTGGCACCATCTGAAACTGGCTGTTAGCTAATCACAGGCTCTCAGTGATGGTCACTGCTAAGAAAACCAATCATCTATTTCACAGCTTAAATGCTCAGTTAGAAAGGAATGGAAAAATGTCTCATGAATGTGATCAAAATATAGTAATCTAATTTCCCGCTTAAAATCTAGTCATTTTTCACATCTACTATTCCATTCTTAATGCAAAAACTGTTGCAAACAATGCCTTATTGAGATATAAAAGCAGAATGTTCCACACTTGGAATTTTATATCCTTTTGCATAAAATGGGTAGCTTTGTACTGGCCTAAACTATAATACAAGCAGAATGCTTTGGTATCTGAATAAACTGTCTTAAATATGAAAAAATAGTATTACTTCAATTACTTCAGGAATAAGATGAAACCCGTATACCTCAACATCACATTGTTTAGTTTAACAAACATTAATTGAGAACCTACAATTGCTGAACGAACATGATAACAAGAAATGGCCCTAAATATTAAAAGTTAGTGGGAAAAACTAATACAGTTTTGATATGATATGGTAATTATTAATAGGTATACATAGCATGTTATTTTTCTGTCCGCTAGAGCTGTTTTCCAACAATAAACAGTTATTTTCTGGCCACCTGAGTTGTAACTCAGTAAATCTTCTTTTGCCCATCTTGTACCACCTGGAACCTATCTGGATAATATATATAGGAAATAATTTGCATATACATCTGGTCTTTCACCTTTCTAGCAATTGTCACTATAATTAAATAATTGTACATCTCCAGGGGGCAGAAAAGGTGCTGATTTGTTTGTCTCTCACTGAGCAAAACACCTTATCCAAGATACCTGGCCTACAACCTGGCCTACAAGGCTCTCGTGTGAAATGAATGAGCGAACATCCAAAAATATAAGACCCATACAATGATGGACTTCCTCAATGCAGCCTCTAATCCTCATTATGTTATACACAGCCTTCAGTTAAATATAGTTTCAACTCTAAGCCACAAAAAGAAATTACAAACCAAAAACTCCGAAGTATTTGCATTAAGTGAAAATCACAGAGAACAGAGAGAAATTAAATCCACAGACCATTTAAAAGCCACTTAATGCAATAGTTTCTACTTTGTCCCTCAACAAACTAATGTTTTTAATGAATAAGCATGTAATCCATTTTAACTTGGCAACCCTTCTCTTTTCTACTGCTATCCTCAAACAGAAGTGCTGATTAAGAGTGAAATGACCAAAAGGAAAACAGCACATGAAGGAGGAGAGCATTCGGTCTGGATAAACAGGATTATCAGTTTTTAAAGCAAAAAATGGCTGGGTTCAAATAAAAACACTTCCACTGAAAACATGATTTGATTATTCACTTCCACAGACCCTAGCGCAGGGATTAAAAGAAATGGGTCTGGAGTCGGGCTGCCGGACTTGAATCCTGGCACTGAGACTTAACAGCTGTGTGACCTTGGGCAAGTTACCTAACCTGGGAAACACAGTGATGATAGGACCTACTTCAAAGAGCTATGTTCAACTGTCTCCCACCTACACTGCGGGTCTTCTCTAACCACCTCCTGCCAGTTTCTCTCCATTCTTTAACTCTTCTTTATTATCTTCATATCACTTACTACTGACTAAAACTGTTACTTTACAAGTTACTTGCTTTCATATGACCTCTCTCTTAAGAGTAAAAATCTTGTCTGTCTTATTTACTTCTATATCCCTGGTGCCTAGAAGCAGTGCTCATTACGCACAAGTAGGAACTTGATAAATATTTGTTGAGTAAATGGATGAACACACAATACAGGGAGAGGTACTTCATAAGCATTCAATAAATGTTAGCCATTATTATCCAGGTAAATAATTCAGGCTTTTGTGTTATATCTTTAAAAAAATTTTCTCATTGCCCTTACAGGTTTTATTTACTACTCACCAAAATCAAGAAGTACATTAATTTACAGCTTGAAAGGATTTTTTCCTTCCACTATCAGGAGCTGCCATTGGGATGGACTACTTCACTGAAGTTCACTGCAGACATTTACTGAGCAACATACTATGATCCACATTCTGTAGATACAGCAATGAAAGACAGTCCCAGTCAGCCAAGACATTTGTGTCTTAGTTTTGTGCCTGGCTCTGGCCAAGTTACCTACTTAAATGCAGGATGAGCAGGAATAAGGATCTGTGCAGAATGTAATTGGATTGGGGGAGGTGGGAGTTTGTAAAGGTCCTGACCATTTCATGGAAATCCTCACAAGGTTCAATGTGGAACTTCAAATTCCTTAACTCATTATGGCTAAAATTCTACCTTAGCTACTGTTTTTTTTGATAACAATAATGAGACAAACTAGGCTACTGCCTAGGTAGGTTCTCAAATGAGCAAGGTAGGTGTTTCTGAAATATCCCCCAGTAGATGGACGTTTACACAGGTCCTCAGCACACTAAGGACAATATATTGGTGTGTGTATGTTACTGTATATACATTGTTAGTATAAGACTGCCAAATGCTCTCTCTTAAAAGGACCATTCTTTATTCTGAGGCGATGTCCTTCTACTCATTTGATATTAAGCTATCTTTTTTTGTAAAGTAATTATGTTGATAACTCATGGTGAGCTCCCCCCCCTCCCCGCTTACTTGCCAAACAAAAATGTTCTTATTTTTGTTTGTTTTAAAAAAAATTTTTATCAGTGAAATTCTGAAATCTAGAACATCTAGAAGTAAACAGAACACAACAGCAGCCTGGCCAAACTCCAAATGCAGAATACTGGATCTTTTTTTTTTTTTTTTGCAGTACACGGGCCTCTCACTGTTGTGGCCTCTCCCATTGTGGAGCACAGGCTCCGGATGCGCAGGCTCAGCGGCCATGGCTCACGGGCCCAGCCGCTCCGCGGCACGTGGGATCTTCCCGGACCGGGGCACGAACCCGTGTCCCCTGCATCGGCAGGCGGACTCTCAACCACTGCGCCACCAGGGAAGCCCTGGATCTTTTATTCATTAACACACTGTCTCTTCATTCACCCAAGCCCAATTTTCTTTAACCATCTGTCTATAACTGTTGTCTATACTATTTGAGCAGATCTAAATTATAACTCAGACAATATTTACACAATTTTCCTCATCGTGTATGTGTTTGAGAATGGAATGGTATGGACCTTCCCAGAAAATGCTTAAATCTTATCATGCACTGATATAAACACTATAATCAAACTATACTCTTGACTTTGTAACTTTTTTACTTTTCATGTATCCTAAGTAAGTCTTGTCATAGAGATGTTGAGAGCACTTGAAGCACTGATTTGATGTAATTAGCTCTTGTCCCCAGAATATTCAAATAATCTTGCACTGGAATATTCAAAGCTTTCTTCAACCTCAAAACCTCTAATCCACTGACCCTTCCCATTCACACCATTCATCCCTGTCAGGTCTTCATGTATCTCCTTATCCAGGCGATATGCCATGACCCTTTTCTATAACTGCTCCTTTACAAAATTCCTTAACTCCTCTGCTTTCCAGTTCCTCTTTCACATTTGCTTGGCAAACCCTCATTACTGTGAAACTCAATTATGCTTCAACTCCGCATCAACTCAACATCGTTAGAGACACATTTACAAGTGGGCTACCTGATTCACTTACATTTTTGACCACAAATCCCAAGCGAGGGCTCAACACCATCCGACAATCCTTTATATTATACTTTGCAAACGCTCACTTTACCCTTTAAAACTTCCATTTCATGCTTTCTCCTCCCTCCTCTTATAACCCCACTTGCCAAATGATGTTTTGCTTTATAGTTCATTAATAATACGGAAACAATTAGACAGCCACTCAAATGTTTTACCCACATCAAAACTACAGCCTATCAACAACCTTTATGAAATGTCCTTGATGTTATCAAAAACCCAAATCACCTCCCATGCTGTGGATCCCATTCAGTCTCACCTTTTCAAAGGTTTTGTTCCTGTACTTACTCTTCCTCACCTGAGTCATCAATTACTCCCTCTCAAATGGACTTCATCCAATATCATATAAACATACCCTTGTATCTAATTTTAAAAGAGAAAATTGTGACCATATTTCCCCTTCCAACTCTGCTCCCCTACACCTAAAAAGTATCAAAAGAAACTTTTGTGGTTGTAAATTACTGTTGTCACTTCTCAATCTTTGCTTCAACACACTCCAACCAGATTTGTCTCCACCATTCCACTGGGACTAGTCTTCTCAAGGTCACCAGTCGAAAAACCTCTATGTCGAAAAACCCAACTACATTTGACATGGTTGCCCACTCTTTCTTTATTCCCTTGGCTTCTGCAACACAACACTCTCCAGATTTTCTGCCTAACCTACTAACAGTTACTTCAGTGCCCTTTGCTCCTCTTCTCATGTACCACAGCCCTATCCTAAACATATTTTATTCATCTTTTCAAAGATTTTTTGGTGTTACTGATGTCTCTCGTTTTTGTTTTTCTATTTCCTTACTGTCTGCTCTAATTTTCATTATTTCCTTCCTTCTACTTTCCTTATGTTCAACCTGCTAAGTTTAAGTTGCAAAACTGACCTGAACTTACTTCGTTTTTTTCTAATTAATTCTTAGTCCCTTGTTTTCCAATATGTGTATTCAGAGTAACAAATGTTCATCTTAATTATACTTTAGCTGAACTATTCTATATCTGTTCAAAAAGAGTATATTCTGTTTTGAGTATACATTCTACACACATCCACTGAATAAAACATTTTGCTTGTTCAAATTTTGTTTATTCTTACTCATTTTATTTGTTTGTTCCATCTTTAGATTTAAAAACAAAAAACTATTTGTCAATTTCTTTAAAATGACAAATTTTTGTTTTATGTATTTGGGGGCTATGTTGTGTATACTTAGACTCAGTAATATGGTAAAATTATAGGATATAATTATTAATATAATATTAATATATATAATATTAAGGTGTTTTAGAGTAATATAGTAATATATCCATGTGAATAGCACCTTTGATTACTTAGGGTAAAGATCTACTTTACCTCTAATAATGCCCTTTATCTTGTTCGTCTGATATTAATGTTAATATGCCAAGTTTTTAATCAGCTCTTTCAACATTTCATTCACATTGAGCTTTAGTCACTTTTAAATTGTTGGAGTTAGGGTTTTATACAAGCTAAGAAACCCTTTCTTTAAACTGCGGAGTTTAATCCCCTTATATTTATTCTGTGATTATTATACCAAATTTTTTTTTCCTTTTCTTCCTTCTACTGGATTTAGTTTAATTTTCCTTCTCACTACAAGCCGGTATACATTCTATTTCTTTTAGTTAAAATTTAAAATGTACGATATGCCTTAAACTTTCAAATAATCCATTTTACATCCTCTCCCCAGTAAACCAAGGCCTCAGAAGTTTTCACTGCAATTTTTCCCCTGCATTGTTCATGTTATTCTTATCTAGCATTTTTGTTCATTTTTTCCCAACATCCTAAAAATAAGCAATTACTCCTTTTGTTAGTGTTACAATCCATGTTTATATTTATCAACCTGAAACTCTTTGCTTATTATTTCTTGCATCCAATTCCTTTTTTCTAGATTCTATTTTCTTCTTCCCGAACAACATTTTTTGGTAGTTCAAGAAGTCAGGATGTGTAGGTGGAAAAATCTCAGTCTTTGTCTGAAGATACCTTTATTTTGTCCTTACTCTTAAAGGACTGTTTAATTAAGAAGAGAATCTGAGGTTTATAGTTATTCTCTCTCACATTATATAACAGTATTATCCCAATTTTAATATATTAATTATCGCTAAAGAGACCTTTACTGTTCATCCAATTATTGTTACCTGGGAAATGTTTTCTCTTGGACTGCTGTTCAGATTTTTTTTTTTTTCTATTTTGACTTAGCAATTCCACTAGGTACAGATTTCTCTATTTATTCTGCTAGGTATTCAGCAATTCCACTAGGTACGGATTTCTCTATTCTGCTGGGTATTCAGTATGTACCAATCTAAAGACATGTATCTCCTCAATTCTGGATAACTCTCAACCATCATCTTTTCAAATATAGCCTCTCAAAGATTTCTGTTATTATCTCCTTCTGGAATGTCTACTAAAGGTACAGTGTACTTTTTCATTCTATGCTCCATATTTCCTAATCACTCTTTAATATTCTCAATGTCTATTGCTTTATGATTCATTCTAAATCATTTCCTCAGATCTATATTCTAGTCCATCAAGTCTATCTTCAGCTTGGTATAATCTGCTGCTTTTTTAAATAGAAGTACAGCTGATTTACAATATTTTAATAGTTTCAGGTGTACAGCACACTGATTCAGTATTTTTACAGATTATACTCCATTAGAAGGTATTACTAGCTAATAGCTATAAAATCCCTGCACTATACAATATATCCTTGTTGCTTATCTATTTTATACATGGTAGCTTGTGTCTCATAATCCCATACCCCTCATTGGCCCCTTCTTCCTTCCCTCTCCCCTCCAGTAACCACTAGCTTGTCTTCTTTATCTGTGAGTCTGTTTCTGTTTTCCTATATACGTGTGTTTGTATCATTTTTTAGATTTCATATACGTGACAACACACAGTATTTGTCTTTCTCTGACTTACTTCACTAACCATAATATTCTCTAGTCCATCCATGTTGCCGCAAATAGCAGAATTTCCTTTTTTAAGACTATTATTCCATTATTATATATGCCACATCTTCTTTATCGATTTATCTCTTGATGGGCACTCAGGTTACTTCCATATCTTGGCTATTGTAAATAGTGCTGCTATGAACACTGGGGTGCATGTATGTTTTTGAATTAGTGTTTTCATTTTTTCCAGATATATATACAGGAATGGAATTACTGTGTTCCCTTTCCTCCACATCCTCTCCAACATTTATTATTTGTTGGCTTTTTGATGACAGCCACTCTGACAGGTGTGAGGTGAGGTGATAACTCATTGTTTTTATTTGAGCATCAATGTTGAGCATCTTTTCATGTGCCTGTTAGCCATCTGTATTCTTCTTTGGAAAAATGTCTATTCAGGTCTTCTGCCCATTTTTTAATTGCATTGTTTTTTTGATATTGAGTTGTATGAACTGTTTATACATTTTGGATATTAAGCCCCTGTCAGTCATATCAAGTGCAAATATTTTCTTCCATTCAATAGGATGTCCTTTTTGTCTATGGTTTCCTTTGCTGTGCAAAAGCTTTTAAGTTTAATTAGGCCCCATTTATTTTTGTTTCCTTCTTTTGCCTTAGGAGACAGATCCAAAAAAAATATTGCTACAATTTATGTCAAAGAGTGTTGTGCCTATGTTGTCTTCTAGGAGTTTTATGGTTTCTGGTCTTACACTTAGGTCTTTAATCCATTTTGAGTTTATTTTTATACAGGGTGGGAGGCAACATTCTGATCTCATTCTTTCACATGTAGCTGTCTGGTTTTCCCAGCACCACTTATTGAACAGACTCCATTTTCTCCATTATATATTCTTGCCTCCTTTGTCACAGATTAACTGTCATAATTAATAAACCCATACATGTGTGGGTTTATTTCTGGGGGCTCTATTCTGTTCCATTGATCTCTGTTTCTGGTTTTGTGCAAGCACCATGCTGTTTTGATTATTGTAGCTTTATAGTGTAGTTTGAAGTCTAGGAGGGTGGTATCTCCAACTGTTCTTTTCTGTCCAGATTACTTTAGCAATTCAAGGTCTTTTGTGGTTCCACATGAAATTTAGGATTATCTGTTCTAGTTCTGTGAAAAATATCATGGTTATTTTGACAGGGACTGCATTAAATCTGTAGACTGCTTTGGGTAGTATGCCCATTTTAACAATATTAATTCTTCTAAACCAAAAGCATGGGATATCTTTCCATTTCCTTGTATCATCTTCAATTACCTTCATTAATGTTTTATACTTTCCAGAGTATAGGTCTTTCACCTCCTTGCTTAAGTTTATCACTAGGTATTTTATTCTTTTTGATGTGATTTTAGACAGGTTTTTTACTTTCTCTTTCTGATAGTTCATTATTAGTGTATAGAAAAGCAGCTACTGTATCCTGCAACCTTACTGAATTCATTTATTAGTTCTAATAGTTTTGGGGTGGATACTTTAAGGTTTTCTATTTATAGTATCATGCCATCTGCAAATATTGAGTTTTACTTCTTCCCTTACAACTTGGATGGCTTTTATTTGTTTTTCTTGTCTGACTGCTATAGCTAGGACTTTCCAATACTATTTAAATAGAATGGCAAGCGTGAGCATCCTTGTCTTGTTCCAAATTTAGAGGAAAGGCTTTCAGCTTTTCACTGTTCGGTATGATGTTGGCTGTGGGTTTGTCCTAAATGGCCTCTATTATGTTGAGATATGTTCCCTCTAGACCCACTTTGTTTTTTTTTAATTTTTATTTAAGTTTTTTTGATGTGGACCATTTTTAAAGCCTTTATTGAATTTGTTACAATATTGCTTCTGTTTTATGTTTTGGTTTTTTGGCTGTGAGGCATGTGAGATCTTAGCTCCCTAACCAGGGATCGAACCCACACCCCCTGCATTGGAAGGCAGAGTCTTAACCACTGGACTGCCAGGGAAGTCCCCCTCTAGACCCACTTTGATGAGAGTTTTTATCATGAATGGATGTTAAATTTTGTCAAATGCTTTTTCTGCATCTACTGAGAGGATCACATGGTTTTTATCTTTCCTTTTGCTAATGGTATATCACACTGATGATTTGCAAATGCTGAACCATCCTTACAACCCTGGAATAAATTGAGCTTGACCATGGTGTATGATCCTTTTTTATATATTGTTGAATTTGGTTTATTAATACTATGTTGAAGATTTTTATATCCATATTCATCAAAGATATTGGCCTGTTATCTTCTTTTTTTGTAGTGTCTTTGGTTTTGGTGTCATGTAATGGTGGCCCCATAAAATGAATTTGTTACTCTTCCCTCCTCTTCAATTTTTTGGGAATAGTTTGAGAAGGACTGGTATTAATTCTTCCTTACACGTTTGGTAGAATTCCCCAGTGAAGCCAACCAGTCATGGACTTTTGTGTGTACTGGGAGGGGTTTTTTTTTGTTTTTTTTTCAGGTTTTTTGGGCTGCATTGGGTCTTCGTTGCTATGCGCAGGCTCTCCCTAGTTGCAGCGAGCAGCTTCATTGCAGTGCATGGGCTTCTCATGTGGTGGCTTCTCTTGCTGTGAATGAAGTGCATGCAGCACTTCATTGCAGTGCATGGGCTTCTCATTGTGGTGGCTTCTCTTGCTGTGGAGCATGGGCTCTAGGAGTGCGGGCTTCAGTAGTTGTGGCACACAGGCTCAGTAGTTGTGCCTCGTGGGCTCTAGAGCGCAGGCTCAGTAGTTGTGGGGCAGGGGCTTGTTGCTCAGAGGCATGTGGGATCTTCCCAGACCAGGGATCAAACCCATGTCCCCTGCATTGGCAGGTGGATTCTTGACCACTGTGCCACCAGGTAAATCCCCGTGCTGGGAATTTTTTAAATTACAAATTCAATTTCACTACTAGTGATCAGTCTCTTCAAATTGTCTGTTTCTTCTTGATTCAATCTTGGCAGGCTGTATGTTCCTAGAAATGTGTCCATTTCTTCTAGGTTGTCCAATCTGTTGGCATATAACTGCTCATAGTATTTTCTTTTTTTATCTCTGTGATATCAGTTGCTATTTCTCCTCTTTCATTTCTTATTATGTTTACTTGGGTCCTCTCTCTTTTATGCTTGATAAGCCTAGCTAAAGGTTTATCAATTTTGTTTATCTTTTCAAAAAACCAACTCTTAGTTTCATTGATCTTTCCTATTGTATTTTGATTTCCACCTTATTTATTTCCTCTCTGATCTTTATTATTGCCTCCCTTCTGCTGATTTGGGGCTTTGTTTATTCTTCTTTTTCTAATTCCTTTAGGTAGTAGGTTAGGTTCTTTGAGTTTTTTTCTTGTTTATTGGGGAAGACCTGTATCACTATAAACTTCCCTCTTAGAACTGCTTTTGCTGCATTCCACAGATTTGGGAGGACTGTGTTGCCATTTTCATTTGTCTCAAGGTATTTTCTGATTTCCTCCTTGATTTCTTCACTGACCAACTGATTTTTTAGTAGCATGTTGTTCAGTCTCCACGTGTTTGTGCTTTTCCCATTTTTCTTTCTGTAACTGATTCCTGGTTTCATACCACTGCAGTCAGAAAAAAATGCCTGATCTAATTTCTATCCTCTTACATTTACTGAGATTTGTTTTGTGGCCTAGCATATGATCTATGCCAGAGAACATCCACGTGCACCTGAAAAGAATCTGTATTCTGCTGTTTGGGGATGTTATATGCTGTAGATATCTATTAAGTCCAACTGGCTCATTGTGTCATTTAAGATCACTGTTTCCTTACTGATTTTCTGCCTGGATGAGCTGTCCCTTGATGTAAGTGGAGTGTTAAAATCCCTATTATTGTATTATTGTCAGTTTCTCCCTTTATGTCTGTTAGTATTTGCTTTATATATTTAGGTGCTTCTGTACTGGATGCATATATGTTAGTAGGTGTAATATCCTCTTCCTGCATTAATTCCTTTATCATTGTATAATGTCCTTCTTTGTCTTTTGTTATAGCCTTTGTTTTAAAGTCTATTTTGTCTGATATTAGCACTGCTACCCTACCCCTGCTTTCTTGTCATTTCTATTTTCATGAAGTAACTTTTTCCATCCCCTCACTGTCAGTCTGTGTGCGTCTTTGGCCTGAAGTGGGTCTCTTGTAGGCAGCATACTGAAGGTTACTGTTTTTTTCATCCAATCAGCCACCCTATGTCTTTTGTTTGTAGCACTTAGTCCAATGACATTTAAGGTAATTAATAATAAGTATGTGCTTACTGCAACTTTTTAACTTGTTTTCCAGTTGTTTTACAGTCTTTTATCTATTCATTTATTATTTTTGTTTCTTCCCTTGCGGTCTGATGGTTTTCTTCAGTAGTATGCTTCTGTTCCTTGCTCCTATCCATATGAGGGTGCTGGAATCACTTTTTTTTTTTTAAAGATTTTTTTGATATGGGCCATTTTTAACATCTTTATTGAATTTGTTACAATATTGCTTCTGTTTTCTGCTTTGGTTTCTTTGGCCATGAGCCATGTGGGATCTTAGCTCTCCGACCAGGGATCGAACCTGCACCCCCTGCATTGGAAAGCGAAGTCTTAACCACTGGATCACCAGGGAAGTCCCAGGAATCACATTTCACAATGCTTACACTGTATCCAGAAGACCTGAGCACTGTCATGCTGTCAGCTTGTGCCTGCCTTTCTGGCTTTGATTTCTCTTCATTCCTGCCTGCTTTAGAGCTCAGTTGTATAGCAAATATACCTTAAAACTTATAGTTAAGCCAATCTATGTTTTTGTAGCAAGAAGGAAGGAACCATCTCAATTCCTTCCACCATGGTATTGGTACTCCCCTCTATTTTTCTAACTACACATTTTCCCTAAGTGAATTTACTATCGTATGACTTTCCATATTAGCTATACCACATGACTCCCAAGACTTTTATCTCCAACAGTGACCCTTCCTTGAATTTTAGACATATTTTCTGACAAAGAACTTCTATCCAGAAAATGTATTTTTAAAAACTCGTACAAATCAAGAACAAAAAGACAACTGACCCGACTTTTAAAATAGGCAAAAGACTTGTACATACATATCACAAAAGAATATACACAAATGGCCAACAAGGACACTAAAAAAGCACATATCATCATTAGTCAGTAATGAACTATAAATTGAAAATTACAAGGAGATTCCACTAAATACCCACCAGAATGCCTAAAAAATAAAAAAGACTGACAACACCAAATGTTGGTGAAAAACAGTGAGAACTCTCACACATTGCTGGGAGGAGTGTAAAATGGTACAACCACTTTGGAAAATATCTTGTCAGTTTCCTAAAAAGTTAAAAATATGCCTTTGCTACAACCCAGCAATTCCACTCCTATGTACCTCCCCCAAAGAAATAAAAATATAAGTTAAAAAAAGACGTGTACAAGAATGATTGTAACAGCTTTGTTCTTAAGAGCCCTAAACTGGAAACAACCCAAATGTTCATCAACGGGTGAAAGGATGAACAAATTTTGGTATATTAATACACAAGAATACTATTCTGCAATAAAAATGAATTACTTGTTGATATATACACAACATGGATGAACCTCACAGACAAGTGAAAAGAAATAAGGAAAATGCACTGCTTGATCCACTTATATGAAGTTCTGGAACAGGCAAACCTAATCTATACTAATAGAAATAAAGAGGGGAGTGTGCTCATTAGAAAAAGGCTGAAGTGAAATTTCTGGGATAATGGAAATGTTCTTTATCTTGATTGGGTTGGTATATACTTTTATCAAAACTCACTAAACTGTAGCCAAAATATCTGTGCATTTCTCGATATGTAAATGTTACCTTAATTTAAACAACTAACCATCATCCTTTTACTTAACTGTAACTTAAATGCTTGGTTTTCACATGATCATTAGATGCTTACTTACTAAGGAGAGCTAAAACACACCACAAAGTGGAATACTTTTGGAATATATATTGGGAATATACATACCCAATTGTTCTAAGTATACATGTACTAAAATATCTAGATTTTCAGCCATTTTTTAGGGGGGGGGGAAACTTTTTCAGAAGCATTTCATTTGCCAAAGCTACCATTCTGAATACTGTCCAAAATTTATAGAGAAAAACATCTCTTATGTGTCTGCTAAACAAATTGTACACTCTCACTTCCTTGCAAAGGTAGTTATCAAAAGCCACAACCTATCAAAAGCCATTGCCAGCTAACAATCTGATCAAAAAGAGCTCAAACCATCAGAAGCCAGGAATATCCTAATTATATGTTGGTCACAGAGTCACACAGCAGCCAGGCTGCTGTGTTGCACAACTCCAGGGCACAACTTGCACATTTTAGTCCATTTCAAAGGTACCCCTGGACTTACACACAGCCACACACAGTGGCCCTGATCTCAGCTATTCCAAATGGGTAAGTAAACCGAGGCAGCAATTGATATGACTATATATAAGCAACACAGATCAGCCTGGAAAGTTAAATTACCCGTGGTCAATACGAGGAATAACAACTTCCCTGTACTCAACGTAACGGTGCCACCAACTGTACCATCAATTTAACTAAGCTGCCATGTTTTCCCCAAATTCCCTTCACTCTATAGAGTTACTATGGGCCATAAGGAACATGTGCAAGATTTGGAAGGCAGAAATGTTATGTTCTGGGTCTAGGTCAGGTGCTTTTGCAGCTCACACTTTGACTTGAATCAAAATATAGTTACAGCTTTCAAACAATTCCCAGACTTGAGTACTTTCAAGACCCAGAGCCTCTTGAATGAAGGGAAGGATACGTCCAGAAGAAAAACAACACTACTTACCCCAAAATGTACACTGTAAATCTTCCTCCTAGCTTTCCCCCACGTGGAGCTGTGCTAATCTACTAGGATGACTATGCACTGGTCATGTGGGGAAAAAAATCCAAACTGTCTCCAAACGAACAATAACTCCTCAAAACCCAAAACTCCACTGTGTTCCACCAGTCACAGCAGGAGCTTAAGGAAATCAGACGATCAATGAACTTTAGAACTGGACTCATTTCACTGTGGAACTAGATAACCCCAAATCTGTCCTGTGGTTACCTCCCCAGTTCTGGGATAGACACTTGGAATATACAAACTCAGCACCTACCAGAACCTACACGCTGGCTCCCAGGCCTGTGAATTAATATAAGGACATTAGACTGGGGAAGGGCAGGAAACCATTAGAATTATGTGGTCTTACCAAAATAGTAAACCAAAAGCAATACTGCCTCCTGGAGGGACTGCAGAGATTAATGACAGCACAGAGACACAGGGATGGTAATTCCCCCCCATACATCCATTCCCACTCCATCTCCATCTCAACTCAGTTATTTGGTCCATGCAAAAAACAGATAAATCTTGGAAAATGACAGTAAGTTATCAAAACTTAACCAGTTGGTAATTCCAATTACAACTGCTATTCTACATGTGGTTTCCATGCTGGATCAAATCAACATACCCTCTGGTACCAGGTGTGCAGCTACTCAGCTGGTGAATGCTTTTTTCTCTATACTTCTTAGAAAGAACATCTGAAGCAATTTACTGCTCCACTCACTATGCTACTTCGGGGATATTTCAAACCTCCAGCCTTATCTCATAATCTAGTCCACAGTTACACAATCTGGGCACTACTGACATTTGGGAGCAGATCATTCTTTGTTGTAGGGGACTGTTTAAAAGCATCCCTGGGCCTCTACTCACTAGATGACAACAGCACCCACCCACTCACCCACACACACATACTTGTGATAATCAAAAAAGTCTCCAGACATTGCCAAATGTCCCCTGCCAACTGCCCACAATTGAGAACCACTCATCTACTCCACAGGGACCTTATCATCTTTCTTTCCATAGGACGTGTCACTAGTCTGTTATATTGATGATATTAGGCTGATTGGACCTGGTAAGCAGGAATTAACTACTCTGATACTTTGATAAGGTATATGTGTATCAGAGAAAATAAATTCCACAAAAATCCAGGGGGCTGGCTCCTCAGTGAAACTTCTAAGAGTTTAATGGTCTGGGACGTGTTGAGATATCTTCCTGGGTAAAGAACAAATTGCTGCATCTGGTCTCCCCAACGTTTAAGAAAGGGACACCATGGATACGGAATTTTAAGGCAACATATATTCTTCATTTTCATTACAGGTAATCCAAAAGCTTGCCAGTTTTGTACTGGGACCAGAAAAACAGGACTCTGCAGAGATCTAAGGCTGTCATCAAGCTGCTCTGCCACTGGAATTCAGAAGACTCACTGGTGCTTGAAGCATCTGTGGCAGAAAGAAATCAAGTACTGAGCTTTTGACAGGCCCCTATATGTGAATCGCACTGCAGACTTTCAAGATTTTGAAGCAAAAACTATGCCACCCTCTGCAGATAACTATTCTCTTTTGAGGAAACAGCTTTTGGCTTGACATTGGGCCCCAGGAGAGACTGAACCGTTAGTTGATCATTCAACATGAGCTTCCCATTATGATCTGGGTGTTGTCTGATTCATCAAGCCAAACACTGGGGCATGCACAGCAACATTCCACTACCAGATGGAAGCGCTGTATATTAGAAAAGGCTTGAGCAGGTCTTGAAGGCACAAGTTGCACATCCAAGTGACTGAGGTGCCCCTGGCCCATAATACTCCAGGTACACTGCTTATTCTATATATTTATTCTAAATCCACACCTTTGGCCTCATGGGGTACTTAGAGGAAGAAAAAAATTCAAACCTAGTTTACACTCGTTTCTGTGGACAGTTGTAGCACTACAGCCCCACTCTGCGGTGGCACTGAAGGAAGAATAGCAAAAAGAAAATTTCTCATGGGTGGAACTTTAAGCAGTGCACCTGGCTGTTTATTTTGCCTAGAAAGAGAGAGTGTGAATTATGGATCAACAGAGATTCACAGACTTGTGCTACTGGCTTGGCTGAATGATCAAGGACTTGGAAGGAACATGATTTGAAAATTAATGACAAGGAAGAAGTATGCTAATAGATCTCCCTGAACGAGCACAGCATGTAGAGATAGTTGTCCCATGTGAAAGTTCACCAAGGATGACTCATGCAATAGATATCAGTCAGCCTCTTTCTCTAGCCACCCATCTTCCTAGCAACAGGGACTACCATTCACCAAGGCTAATCGGCCTATTGAATAGAATAATACTGAGGTCCCAAAGTGACACTGCAATTCCCAGGAGGGGGTGAGGTTAGCCTGGTAGCAGGTTGATTATATGAGACTAGTTTCATCATAGAAGAGGCAGTGCTTTGCTCTCACTGGAATAAATATTTGCTGTAGATAGGAATTTGCCTTCCCTGTCCATAATGCTTTTGCCAAAACCTCCATGGGTAGGCTTACACAATAGATTTTTCGCCATCATGTTATTCCATACAGGATTGCTTCCAAGCAAGGAACTGATTTTATAGCAAATGAAGCATGGCAATGGGCTCATGCTTGAAAAATTCACTGGTCTTATTATGTTCCCCAATAACCTGAAGGAGCCGGCTTGATAAACCAGTGGAATGGCCTTTTTAAAGATTCTGTTATGATGCCAGATGGGTGACAACACTTTGCAGAGCTAGTGCATCTTCCAGGATGCAATATGTACTCTGGATCAGTGACTAATATATGGTGTTATTTCCTCCATAGCCGGGATTCAGAGGTCCAGGAATCAAGAGATAGAAATGGGAGGAGCTCCTTTCACTATTATCCTTAAGTGATCCACCTGTGAATTTTTTTCTTTCCAGTCTCTGCAACTTTGGGTTCTGCTACCATGGAAGTCCTCCTAAGGGAGGAATGCTTCCACCAGAAGTCGTAGCAATGATCCATTAAGTTGCAAGTTGACACTGCTTCATGGCAGTGAATCAATAGGCGGAGAAGGGGGTTATTATACTAGCTAGGGTGACTGACCCTGACTATCAAGGGGAAACTGCGTTGCTATTACCTAACGGCTTAAAGAGGAGTATATCTAAATGCAGAAGATCCTCTGGGGCACTTCTTATTACTCCCATGTCCTGAGATAAGTCCATGGAAAATTACAATAACCCAATACAGTCAAGACTTCTGATGACCCAGACTCTTCAGGAATGAAAGGCTGGGTTATCTCACCATGCAAGGAATTATAATCAACTAAAGTGTTTATTGAGGGCAAAGGGAATATGGAATGAGTAGTAGAAGAAGGTAATTATAAATACCGTCTATCACCACACGACTAGTTGCAGAAACAAGGACTGTAATACTTATATTTCTTCCTTATATTGCTATAAATATATCTGCATATGTATCCACCAATTATTTCTTCCTTTTTATTCCCCTTCCCCATTTCCCTATCTCCCAATATTAAAGTGTTAACATTAGCTAGTTTCTTATGTTAATACTGAAGTTACAGGGTATAAAGGAGAGTGTGACTCAGAAGTGAACATCACCCAGAGAGGGATAAAGGGACTTCATATCTATCTTCTTTTAAGGAGAGGATTAGCATGTTTTTGGTCTGCCTAGGATGGGTGCATCATATTAGGCAAAAGCATAATTTGCTGTTATCTTTCATTGGAAGTTAAGTATGGTTAAGATTAGTGTGGCCACATCCCATACTTAAAAGAGACGGCCAAGGTGACATGGGACAGGCTGTGGTGGCTTCTGGTATGTTAACTTAGCTAAGCTGGAACTATATTTCCCAGAATTCCCTTCCCTCTATGGTCTGGGGTTAGTATTGGCACATTTATTTGCTTTGAAGGGCAGGGCAGGGCCAGACACAGCTGCAGCTCACTGACACAGATGATCTGTTGGCATGTCTTGTGGGCACGGAGCAGCAGCCAGGCTTTCACAGCTCCTTCAGCTCCCACGGGATCACCTACTTCAGCTGCTCTGAATCCTGGTCCAGGTGACTGCGTACCTCTACGATGAAGGGCATCAGCTTACCCTGCACGTCACCCACCTTAGAGGCTGGAAAGCAGTGAGAGATAGACGTTGAGTTCCAGTTCGTCCTCAGAGATTCCAATGTGTCTTGCTCTCTCCCACTTCACATTCATCTTTCCTTCCTAACTGGATGGCCCTGCAGATTTCAGCCTCTTAATACCAGACTCCAGAGCAGCAACCATATAGAGAATGCTTAACCGGTTCCCACAACTGTGTAGCTTTAATCCCATAGCAAAAGCCTTAATCTATATCGCTGATAGGATTCTGCTTCCCTGGCTGAACTCAGATGTAATAATATATGTAAACTTGCAATGTTCTTACTTTTAAAAGGCAGTTGAACATGGAACTGTATTTCTAATTTAAGTCACTATTACGTCAACTTCACTAAGGTGAAATTAATTCCTCTGAAGAGAAAAATACCTATCAAGCATTATTTTTAGAAAGATGAAGAGAAATGTATTTCCTTAAAAGAGAAGGAAGACAAATACAGAATGAGAAGAACGTTTCGGAACTCCACCAAAACCTTGCTCATCAAACCATTATCTATCATTTCTAAGGGGGAAAAATATAAGCCTCACGATTCCAAAAAGTCAAGAGAAGAACATTCTACTCCAGTGTACACGACGGCACTATCAAAATTACCCTCAACGTGTAAACGCCTGACTTAAAACCTGCCTTTAAATTTGGTTTCAGTAAAATCCACGCAGTCTCAAGAGAGAGATTCCATTAGCATGTTTAAAGCAGTAATCCATGCAAGGATATTTGTACTCAGTCTGAAGAATGAATGTATTGATGTGAAGAAAATGGTAAGCATAGGAAAAAAAGAAGCCCAAGGAACATGAGTTTAGCTGTGTATCTTCAACACTGTGGAGTAGAAGAAAAAGTATATCCTGATGAGCAACTGTGAATCTTCTTTTCACCTTGGTTTTGTTTCTTTGGTACCATTACTGAAAAACTAACTATTGCCAAGCATGTAATGTGTATCTAATAACTTAAAACTGACAATCCATCCAACCAGGTATGTATTTTACTCATTTCACAGATAAGGGATTATACACCTTATAAATGACTAAACTGGGAATAAACCAACCTCAGGGATGTCTTGTCTACAAAATTTATGCTCTTAAGCATTACACATACCATAGGTATGTCCGCTGCCAACTGAGAACACTGATGTCACCACACACCTATCCTCCTCTGTGCCCTGCTCTGATTCCTTGTTTACCTAGCCACCTGCGGACAATTCGGATTCCCACTTGACTTTCTTACACTTAAAAGAAGCATTTCAGTACGCCAGAAAGTTATGCTTCACACTAAATTTAATATAACTTATGTATTAAAATTTAACACAATCACTTTGGGGTATAAAAAGGAATAAATCCATGACTTAAAATACAGGAATTCTTAACAATTAAAATCATGTGTAATCCAGTAGCCCTAAGGTAAGCACTTAAAACTTTGGCATATTCACTTCCTTTATCCAAGTGTAATAATAATGATGATGATAATGGCAGTTAACAGTTACATAGCTTCTACTAGGTGCCAGGCACTGTTCTAAGGGCGTTATATGTGTTCAGTCATTTAAACCTCACAACAACCCTATAAGATAGGCACTATTGTTATTCCATTTTATAGATAAAGAACCTGAAACATAAATTAAGTGGCTTCCCAAGGTCACAGAGCTAGTAAATGGCAGAGCTTGGATTTGAACTCACACAGTCTGACTTTAGAGCATGTACCCTTAACCAAGGAGTGATGTCGCTTCTATATCTGAACTGGGGTATACAAAGGGTGACTACCCCTCTTCAGGAGGTGAACAGGGAGTGGCTGAACCTGTGTTTTATTTCTAGACGCACTCCTCCCTAAGATACTCCCCTCTACCCCAAAACATTCCTCTGGGAGGTCTTTCACTACAGCTTGCCATAAGACATTACAGGCTAACACAACTGAGTCCCCAGGGGATACAAGAAAACATCTGCCTAAATTATATCTAAAAATACAGTATTATATTGTTTTAGAAACTTCCTAGTTCTTTCACTCCCACAAGTGCAAAAACCTTACAGCAAACTCATGCCAGAAATTACAATGGATGTTTGTTCTTTAAATCATTAACTTAACACTCTAGTAGTCAAAGCTTTAGTCTTTTTTTCTTTTTTTTTTTGGCTGCGTTGGGTCCTTGTCGCTGTGTGCGAGCTTTCTCTAGCTGAGGCGAGCGGGGGCTGCTCTTCGTTGCGGTGCGCGGGCTTCCCGTTGTGGTGGCTTCTCTTATTGCAGAGCCCGGGCTCTAGGTGCGCAGGTTTCAGTAGTTGTGGCACGCGGGCTCAGTAGTTGTGGCTCACAATCTCTAGAGAGCAGGCTCAGTAGTTGTGGCGCACGGGCTTAGTTGCTCTGTGGCATGTGGGATCTTCCCGGACCAGGGCTTGAACCCGTGACCCCTGCATTGGCAGGCGGATTCTAAACCACTGCGCCACCAAGGAAGTCCCAAAGCTTTAATCTTTGACTAAAGACTACATCCAGTTTAGATATATTTAGTAAATCTAACAAAATCCAGTAATTATTCCTGAATATAAGCTAATAATCCTATCAACTTAAATGTTAACACACTTCCTGAATAAATTTTGTAAAGTAAAGTAAAATTTTAACTGATGACTCTAACTCATGAACATGAATATGAGGGGTAGGGGGAAACCTCTCTGCAAAACACCTCAGAAGTTCATTTTAAAAATGACCAGAATTTAAAAGGCAAATACCATATCTACATAGCACCACTTCAGACTCTTGAAGTACTTCAACATTTTCCAGAGAATGAGTGACTCAATTGTATATATTTACTGAACACCCATCAAGTAGCTACTGTGTGTACAGGACTGTACCAAAGGACTTTTAGAGAGGGATGTATTTTACTGACATATTCTTGCTGTTTAATAGGACACAGCAAGCAATTCTGAAAGCCAACTATACTAGCACCACTACTTGACTGATATGGGAATCAGTAACAGGGTTCTCAGTCTCAAGGAGTTTGCAGCATTGTGTGTAAGACAGGCTTAAAAAAATGACAGTACAGCGTGAAAGGACTGTCACAAAGAGCACACAGAGTAGAATCAACTGCGTGATAAATACTCAATTCTGGCCGAACAGACTGCAGAGTCCCCTATTTGACATACTCTTCCCTCCCCTGGTTTTTCCCTCTCCTGGAGAGGAAGGGAAGGTAGAAGAAAAAGGTTGAATAGAAGTATTCAACCAAGCTGGTACCAACCTTTTCTATTCAAGGCGTTCCTCCTTAGCATGGTTTTTGGCCACTAGTAGTTAAGAACTTACTAGAAAATCAATCCTCAGGTTTAAACAAGCGGCCACTGATACCGAATTTATTCCCCTCTAGTTTTTAGTATCTAAGCAGTAAGCAGAAAGAATCTAGAGTGGCCAGAAGGACCAGTGGCATAATTTAGTAGCGCTATTCAGTCAACAAATAATTTCTACAGTGAAAAGGAAAGTACCAAAATGAGGTGTACCAATAAGTGCCAGAAGAAAAGGTAAATGACTTACCCAAGATAACTAGCTAGTGACTCATTAGCAGCTAAATAATCTTCCCCCTTAGGTCAACTGTATTCACCATTGATAAAATTCACAAAGACAGGATGCAATGAAAGGATAATGAGTTACCAATCTCAGCATCTGCTAAATCCTTGTCCTAAGCCCCATGTATCACCCTGTTCTTCTGCCCTAAGTCTGGAAAGGCTCTACTTTCTGGCCTCCTAATTTTTTTAAGGTTACTATGGGCTTCCCTAACCTTATTCTGAATACGTACTACCACAGTGAAATGTGTATGGGATTTCATCATGAAACGTGAATCTTTTCTTAACTGGTGTCAAAGAAATCATTATTCTAATACTTGTTAAAACAGTAGAAAGAGTTTATTCAAGATTCTTGCACAGGGATATTACAATACGGGAGAGAGATCAACCCTGAATACAGCGAAGACATCTGGGGATTTTACAGCCAAGGAGCACAGGGAGGGAGTCAGTGGAAGGAAAATTACTGAGGAAACATCAAGGTAGGGGGATTCTCGCTAAACTGGCCAAACAGGATTCTTGCTGGAAGCAGGTCAAGAGCTTACACATCAAAGGTAGGGGCTGAGGAGCTTGATTAGATATGCAGGGTAGTCAGACAGCAATGATTCTCGCAGCAGAATTCTTTGCTGAGATGGGACTGAGCAGGCTGCAAGGACAGGACAGACTGGAAGGCCGAGGTCAAAGCCTAGTTGAAAAGAAGGCTCAGAGTAGCCCGAGTGAAGTGTGATCAAGGAGAGAGCCTCTGTCACCAGCACTAGCATCTCCCCTTTACCAAACCCTTCTCCCAATATGCCAAATAAAGTTTTTATAAGCACCATATTAAAAGCTCTTTCATGGGCCATGAGAAAGCAGGCCATGGGATTCAAAACCCAGAATGTCTCTAAAACATGCCAGCACACCCAGAACACAAGCTAATCATGCTGACCCTTTGCCTAAATCACCCAAGGGCCACCACTGCCCCCAGGGCCACTTCTTGCTGAGGCGCCCACGCAGGGCCCTGCCTCCTCTCCTGCCTGGTCCTCTCATGCAACGCTGCCCCTCCAGGCTGCCGTCTGCCTCTGAGCCGCCTTACACACAAGGCCTCTGCATAACGCTAGCATCTTCCTCCCACCAACTCAATTTTTCACAGAGCCGCTTGGCAAAGCACCACTTATCCTTCAAGCCTTAGTTCAAAGGCTATAAACTTTGCTTGAGCACTCCCTCCTGCTTCCCCCTTCCTTCTTTATTCTGTGTTCTGATCACTCAGATGACAAGGAGCTGTAACTTTCTACTGCACTTGTTTGTCTCTATGTCTATCTCCCTCTGCAGGCTCTGAGTCCTTCCAGAACAGGGAACAGGTTTCATTGGTCTTTGTATCCCTATCCTCTCCAGTTGAGATGAAACAAATAGAAAAGGAAATAAAAGCAAACCGTCTTTTGAAATTGTGAAAGCAGCACTGTTGATCCCCAAAGGAAAGGTAGTCATGCTTTAAAGATTCAAAGCAAACCTGTTACTATATCCCTTACAGGTAGTTCATTAAGACTTTGGACTGTTTCTCAGCTTCTGACTTGTTTACAACCTGAACTAAACTGATACAGTGGTCAAAAAAATATTAAATAATACTTTCTCAGAAGAGAGATTCAGCCTACGATCAAAGGCACCCTTTATTTTGTTGGCACCTCCCCCTCAAATAGAGTTCACCACGTAAAGCTGGGAGGTGGAAGGAAGGAACACGAAATTCCTCATTATCCCCTTCTTCCATCTCACACAAATGCTACACACGTACCTTACCATCTCCAAGCAAGACAATTCCATTATTTTCTACTGCTGTCATCACCCACCAAAAGGACTGATTCACCATTTCTCCTATCCCACTTTCTTTAATAACCAAACACGGTTCTTTCTTCATTTTAATCAAAAGATGAGACTTATTACAATGTAATCACCATCATCATCATAGCAGTGTTTTACACAGCCTAGTCAATGGATAGCAGCATCAGAACTACCTGGGCCCTACCCTAGAGAAACTGAGTAAGTAAGTACATGGAGTGAGAGGGAGAAGGGCTTAGGGAATGTGAATTTGAAATGATCTCCCCAGCTGGTCTGCAGACTCACTATATTTGACTCACTCACTCACTATAAAAAATAACCTTGATTTACTAAAATCCTGAGTGTCAAAAAATGTGCCAAATACTATGGTAGGTAACATAAGATATACATAAGTAATTTGGAAGTAATTGCTGACCTCAGAGCTCTTCCAATTGAGTTAGGAAGATAAAATTTACACACAGAGGAATTTTAGAACAATGTTAATCTCTATCATATAGAATCTTCAGACATTAGATCAAGTGCCCAATCTTTAAAACCTTTAAGTATGGACCACTTTAGAAATACTGATTTATAAATTATATATGTATTACTTTACAAACAGATTATGTACATTAAAAAACATAACATAAAAAAGGTGAAAGTTCTTGGACATATACTAAATCTATAGTAGAGCAAACTTTATAGTAATTAATAAAACATTACTAATATTATGCAATATAACTATGTTTCTTGACTTTTTTAATCCTGGGTTAACAATTGGTAATACAGAGATTTGAAGGACTGGTTACAAGTTAAATTTATGTCAGTACTTGATCTCAATGACTGTCATGGATAAAAAAAAAGTACCTCATACAAATAAAAGCAGTGCATCTCTGGTTACATTTGTCCATATTTCAATCTACCCACCAATTATGAGAAAAATTTTTATAAAAGTCATGTTAGGAGACAGCTTCCTGATGACAATTAGCTGTTCTTGAAAAGTAACTATTTTAATAATCATAACAGGGCTTCCCTGGTGGCGCAGTGGTTGAGAGTCCGCCTGCTGATGCAGGGGACACGGGTTCGTGCCCCGGTCCAGGAAGATCCCACATGCCGCGGAGCGGCTGGGCCCGTGAGCCATGGCCGTTGAGCCTGCGCGTCCGGAGCCTGTGCTCTGCAACGGAAGAGGCCACAACAGTGAGAGGCCCGTGTGCCGCAAAAAAAATAATAAAATAAAATAAAAATAATTGTAACAAATGGCTTCCAAAATCTAAGATTTTGATCTGCAAGATTTATAAACAGGTTTGAAAACTGTCCATATTTTAGAGTATACAGATATGAGAATTTCAGAAATGACACAGTTTAGGGTAATAAAACTATATAAGTATGAAAATTTCTGAATACCCATTTTCAAAAAGCTTACTCCAGCCTTTCTGTAGTATAGCAGGCAAGATATTGTAAAGAGTCCTCCAAGATAAAACACACTTTTTTTTAATGCACTGCTGATCTTGAAAGGCATAAGAGAAACATCCAAAGAAAAAAAAACAAAACAAATAAACAAATATAAAAGACAAACTCCAGCTGAAAGCTACCACAAAAGCCACCATTGCCCTAGGATCAAATACTAAGCCTTGGACCCACTACAAGGTGGGAGAGCTGAATCTACAACATCCTCATTGAGCCAGGATCCGTAGAGTAGACAAAAGTGTCCCAGGTCAGTAGGGGTCCCCATTAGGGGCAATCACAAACCCTCTATACAGGAAATCATCCTCAGTTTGGTCTTCCAAGTTTCACACAGATAAAACCAGGCAAATATGAGTTCATCAGCAAAGACCAGCAAATAAAGGGAAAAAAAACAAGTCACAGTGAACAAGTAGACAAACAAGAGAGCTAAATCCCCAGGGACTTCAGGTAATGGAATTTCTAGGTATAGAATGTAAATAACTATATATTAAATGTTTAAAAAAGTGAAGATTAAATCACAACAGTAAACAAAGACCAACAGAATATTTTAAAAAAGCCAGTTTGGTCTAAGCTAAAACCTTAGAACTTTTAGAGATGAAAAACAGTATTAACAAAACTAAAAATCCAACAGATGGGGACACAGAAGAATGGAGCATGCATCGCACACTCTGGCTTTTCAGGGAATTGCCCAAGGGACTGGTTTCTGCCCAGCTCTACTCAGGGTGCTGATGGGAACTGGCATATGCTAGATGCCTAGTGGCTTCTGAGAACAAAAAGAGCTGTTTAGTGTGCTGCAGCTTCAGAGCAACCACAGTACAGCAGACAGACACCAGAGGGAGCAAGAGATTACAAGCTGCCCTCCTACGAAAAGGAAACCTAAAATTCCTCTAATCAGGAATCTACCCAGACAAGTGAAAAAGACGCAACTACAGAAAAGGTTTGAGAGTCCTGATCATCCCCAGCTGAACTGAATAGTGAAAATCTTTCCATGTATGAAGCCAGTACAGAAAGATTAGGAGAGGTAGCCACTTTTTTTTTACAGGTGTGGTTACCAACGCAAAGCTACAAGGAACATAAAAACAAAAAACAAAAAAAACACATGACCATGATCCACTCAAGGAAAGAAAATAAGTCTCCAGAAATCAAGCCTAAAGAGACCAGAGTTATACGTATTACCTGACAAGGAGTTCAAATTAAGTGACATAAAGATGCTCAATGAGCTTATGAAAATGATGCATAAACAAAATCAGAATATCAATAAAGAGATAAAGAAAAGAACCAAACAGAAATTTTGCAGCTGAAGAATGCAATAACTAAACTGAAAAATTCATTAAAGGGGTTCAACCAATTCTTGATCAAGCAGAATAAAGAATCAACAAACTTGAAGACAGGTTGTTTGTAATTATCTAGTCAGAAAAACAAAAAGAAAAAATAATGAAAAAAGAGTGAAGAAAGCCTAAAGTGCTTATGGAATACCTATGGTATTTATAGGGACTAATACCCACATTTTGGGGTCTTAGAAGATGAGAAAGGACAGAACGTTTATTTAAGGAAAAAAATGGCTGAAAAGTTCCCAAATATGGAGAAGGAAATGGATATCCAGATTTAAGAAACCCAAGAGAATTTAAATAGGATGAACCCCAAACAGGATAAACCCAAATATGTCCACACCAAGACACATTATAATCAAATTCTCAAAAGTCAAAGATGGAGAATTTTGAATGCAGCAAGAAAAATAGTACTTGTCAACATACAAAGGAACTCCCACAAATCTAGCAGCAGATTTCTCAGCAGAAAATTTGCAGACCAGGAAAAATGCAATTAATACATTCAAACTGGTGAAAGAAAAAAAAAAACCCTGCCAACCAAGAATGCTGTATCCAGGAAAACTGTCCTTCAAAATGAAGGAAAGAAAAATTTTCAAAGATAAACAAAAGCTGAGGGAATTTATCACCACTAGACCTGCCTTACAAGAAACAAAAAGACACTAAACAGCAACAGGAAAGCATATGAAAGTATAAAGTCCGCTGATAAAAACAAATACACAGACAAATACAAAATACTATAATACTGTAATGATGGTACATAAATTATTTTAATTCTGGTACATTAGTTAAAAAACAAAAATATTTTTTAAATTATAGCTATAAATGTATGTTAAAGAACACAATATAAAAAGATATAATTTGTGCAATCAATACTATAAAGTATTGAGGAGGGAAAAATAAAAGTGCAAAATTTTTGTATGAAATTGAAGTTAAATTGTTATCAGCTTAAAATAGATTGCTGTAACTATAAAACATTTTAGATGAGCCCCATGGTAACCACAAAGAAAATACCTACAGAAAACACATACACATACACACACACACGAGAAATAAATCAAAGCATGTTACTACAAAACAAAAATCAAAACACATAAGACAAAAAAAAAAAATACATAAGACAGCAAAAGATGTTGAGACAAAAAAAATTATAAGACAAAACAATTAACAAAATAACAAAAGTAAATCCTTCCCTATCAATAACTACTTTAGATATAAATAATTTAAACTCCATGCTCAAAAGACACAGTGACTGAAAAGATTAAAAAAAAAAAAAAGAAAATCCCAACTAGATGCCATTTAAAAGAGACCTGCTTTAGATTTAAGGACACACATATGCTGAAAGTGAAAGCCTGGAAGAAGATATCCATGCAAATGGTAACCTAAAGAGAGCAGGCGTGGCCATATTTATATCAGACAAATTAGACTTTAAGTCAAAATATGTCACAAGAGACAAAGAAGGACATTATATAATGATAAAATGGTCAATTCACCAGGAAGATATAACAATTATAAATATTTCTAGACCCAACACCAAAGCACTTAAATACACAAAGCAAACACTGACTGAAATTAGGAGAGAAATAGACAGCAACACAGTAACATTAGATTTTACCACTCACTGTTAATAATGGCTAGAACCCCAACAGAAGATCAATGAGAAAACAGAGGACTTGAACAACACTACAGCCTAGATGAACCTAACAGAAATATTACGAACATTTCACTCAACAGCAGCAGAAAGCACGTGCAACGGTCTCCAGGTGACAAAACAAGTCTTAACAAATTTAAGAACACTAAAATCATACCAAATATCTTATCCAAACTGGTATAAAATTTGAAATCAATAACAGGAAGAAAAAATGGAAAATTCACATGTATGTGGAAATTAACACATTCTTGAACAACCAATGGATCAAAGAGGAAATTAGAAACATATCTTGAGACAAATGAAAAGACAATACACAAAAATGTATGGAGATGAAGCAAAAGCAGTACTGAGGGGCATTTAGAGCAATAAATGTCTACATCAAAAAAAATACATATATATAATATATATATATATACATATATATATACATATATATATATATATATATATATATATATATAT